>NC_090907.1:11950889-12057889 GCF_040956055.1 Brachionichthys hirsutus
GTTGAAAAGGTCCACTCATTCAGACGCTGGGCGTCCACATCAACAACGATATTTCCTGGTCGGCGAACACCACGGCAGTGGTCAGGAAGGCCTAGCACCGCCTCTCGCTCCCTCAGAAGAGCCGCAAACATTATTGGAGACTCTTCACAACCTGGTCACGACTGGTTCAACCTGTTGCCCTCAGGTCGGCGCTACAGGTTGCACAAGACCAGAACAAACATACGCAGGAACAGTTTTTCCACCAGAGCCAGCAGCGCTTTGAACACAAACCAACAAGCGACTTAGAGTTTTTAGAAAAGCGCTATATAAATAAAAATGTATTATAACATGTGCAATACTTCCGCCTACACCCGAATGTGTAAAAAGTCACTGCACAATTATGGATACATTCTTATTGTAAATAATATTTATTTAATACTCTTGTTGTTTTAATCCTGTTTACTGTGTGTTGTATTTAAGCACCAGGCGGCGCAGCGCTCCAAATCTCATTGTGTTACCTGCTTGACAATGACAATAAAGGCTGTCTATTCTATTGCTGTATGTCCTCTGTTTGACCTTTGCCACCTCTACCTTTTGCCTTGCGTCTCGTCTCCCTGTACTCTTGTTTACTGTCCCCTGCCCTCGTGGCGGACTAGCCCATTATATTTTATTAAGTTTTAATTACTGCTTTGCGCCGTAGAGGGCTGTGCACACCAAAGTGTATACACTTCTGCACTTGTTCCACCCCAAGTCTTCTTATCTCCTTTCCTTTCAGAAGACACACCCAGGAGGTGTTGATAGTCATCATCTGACATGGCGAGGGGAGTGACTGGTAGCCCAAATGTATAGACTGATACTGAGACAGACAGAGCCTTCCATAAATCTGCTGCAGATGGATAGATAGATGTGTTTTTGATCCAAAAAGAATTGTGGATTGGGATTCAGTCCATTATCAGGCACATTTTAGGATGCATACAGATTTGAACAAAATGAAAATTATTGAGCTACGAATTGCCACCGAGCTTTTCTAAACTTGCTGTATAGCTGTTGTGTTTGTCTTCCCAGTTGCTGCTCTACTATCCGCTATCAGTACTTAGTAGAAACAATGGTGATGAAGGATAATCGTACATCTTAGCATTTACACACTACAGTCAGTTGTTTAGGAAAAAATGGCTGCATTTTGCTGTTTGGCACTGATAACCCATTTTTGAAAAGTTTCACAACTGACTGATTTACGGTTGAAGCTGTTATTCAAGACAACGCGGGACCAGGGAGAGCTTCAGTAAGAGAGTCGGTATTTAATTTCTTTCTTCATGGCCTCATCTTTGTATGCAGCTCTACCATTGACAGTAAGCTACATAACATTTTGGTTTAGAAAGCTGAACTAAAATGTGTTTGTGCTTGAAGTGGGGATGTCTTGTTTTGGACGCTGAGATGTGCTGGTGACGTTATGAATAAGTGAACTCTGTGTAGGTAAGACTGGCTTGTTGAGCAACAAATGTATGGGTGTGTGTGGTCATGCTTGCAAATGCAGTCGTGCGCTTTGGTTAATGTCAGTACTCCTATTGTATGATGTGGTTCAATTTGATGCACTTTAAAAAATATTTTTTTTACCACTCCTATAATTTACAGACTGTATCTTCTTTTCAGACCTAGCATTAGTTCAAAGTGATTCAATTACAACCGGACAGTTGAGTGTTGTGTACAGTGTATTGAAGCAGCTGCTCTTAGGCAAGATAAGGAATAGGGCAGGCTGGGTACACTGATCGCCTGACGTGACGCTGCCAACTCCATCTGCAGACTGTGATTCACATGCGTCGAATCACAGTCCACTCCAGTAGCAACATGATCGTTGCAGCTCAGCCATCTGTGCCATTTATGCACATCACACAGCAACTCCACGTCTTCCATCACGATGACAGATCTAATGCAAATGTTGTGTTTTTCTGCACGCCCGAAATGTGACATTTCAAAAAGCAAAACAAGGGACATTCTTGAACCTGAACGCCGCTGACTGTTTGATTCCAGAGTGAGTCATAAACGGCCCTGCTTTGCGTCGAAGCGAGAAGCCATATGACTTTTAATCAACTGCTTTGCACCACAAATCATTCTTCATGTCATCCTGACGTCGTATTTTACTTTTCAGTTTTCACCAACAGAGAGGACTTGCTTGGGTTTCCTGTCTTGCTTTGTAATGTCTCTTTTTCATTTATAGCCCGAAATCAATTGAGATTGTGCCTCCCGTTCTACCTACCGTACATCTTTCTCCATTGTTCCTCCTTATGCTGGTATCTGTCACTATTTTGGCAATGGCTCTCTGTACTCTGCTCCGTTTCACATATTGATGCATCTCTGTTTAGTCATTCCCTTAAATCGCCTCTTTTGCCTTTTAACATGATGAAATCCATTTTCAATATTTTCTCCTGTGTTGAAATTGAGAACTCTTCTGTTCTATCGTTTCTACACCCCCTTATATCTTCCTCACGCAGGTGGTGAGTCAGCGGTTCCCACAGAACAGCATTGGGGCAGTGGGCAGTGCCATGTTTCTGCGCTTCGTCAACCCAGCTATAGTGTCTCCCTACGAGGCTGGCATCTTGGACAAGAAACCAATGCCCAGGATAGAACGAGGTCTCAAACTCATGTCCAAGGTAAAATGCATAAATGCAGTGGGCGTATCAACCACTTCCTGTTAGAAAGAGTCTATCTTTTCAGAAATCAAGCATCAAATTAAATGTGGGTTACCTTTCCTACTGGATGTGGGACATAATGTTTCTGTCCTGTGTTGAGGTCCATTTTACAGTGACCACTGCACTTGCAATGAAACTTTTACAAAGGGCTCTGTAGAATTTGAAAGACGGCCACAAATTCAACATGCAGCCAGTGATGGCAGCGCCTGCTGATAACAAGAAGTGTCTTTAAGACAATCAACTGTTCATATGTCAGTCTGCCCCAGGGCAGCTGTGGCTACGATCGTAGCTTCACCACCACCACCAATTATGGGGTGAATGAATTATGCACAATGTAAAGCGCCTTTGAGTGTTCAGAAAAGCGCTATACAAGACCAACGCATTATTATTATACAATTTTCATGGTGTGATCTTAACATTATTTACTGGAAAACAGTACACGACTAGAAAAGCACTCAGAGAGCACAGACCTCCACTAAGCAGCTCATTCCCCTCCTGATTGGATTTACACCGTCCACATGGTGAATCTGGATCAAAAGGTTATAAATTGTTCTTGCTATCTTTATACACCAACCATGAAAAGTAAACATGAATCAGAGTTGATTTTTGAATCCATAAATGGGTTTGAATGTTAAAATGTAATATTTTTTCCTGACCTCACTCTGGATCAGATCCAGAAGAAATTTTGGGCCCCTTTATGACTGTGATTTTTAATGACTGAATTGAATGCATATTGTTTTGAAAAAGCGTCCATTATAAGTAAATGGCAATATCCGGATTTGATTGTATTGCAACAGTATCTGCAATCCAGATCCCATCCGGATGAGATTTGGTGGAGAGATAGGGGTCCCCATTTTACATGACTGTGTCAAATTCCATAAACATTGGTCAATAATCAACCGAGATATGGAGCAACAAATGTTGCACATATATAATTGGAGAAAAGATAATTCAATATATCTTTCAGCCCTAAAAAGTAAACAAGGTGCATTAAATTATATCAGGAATGCCTGCTGCCTAAAACGTGACAGCTTACATGAGCAGATTGTTGTAATCTATGTTTTATGTTCTCTTTCTTTAGATTCTGCAAAGCATTGCAAACCATGTCCTGTTCACGAAAGAAGAACACATGAGGCCTTTTAATGACTTTGTAAAAAGCAACTTTGATGCAGCAAGGAGGTAAAACACTGACCTGCATCAGTTTCAGAAGATATTTCCTGTTTTATTTACATATATCAGCTACTTGTCAAAAAATCGAGAGGACTCGGCAGAGATGGTTGGAACTCCCCCTGGATTCCTCCCTGGGAATGTATTCTGGGCATTTCCAACTGGTAGAAGAACTTGGGGGTATACCCAGGACTCACTTACCCGTTATCTACGGCCGTAGCGGCGGCGCTATTGTCTGTGCCCAGTAATAATGCACCACCGTTACCGGGAACCGGCGCTGGTGCTCTGGTCGAAGAGACTGACTTTGACCAGGAGGTGGCGCTGGTGCTACAAGCGTAGTGACAGTCGGGTGCGCCCTCACCATCTGTATGTAGAGGGTTAAGGGATTATATCTTTTGGGGACGCTCTGGCGTACACCCAACGTAGAACTACTAGTCCGCAGCTGAGAATGGGGTCCCCAACGAATCACTTAAATCTCTCGAGGAGGAAAGGCATCGCATTAAACAGGATTGTCCTGCAGAACTTACGATTCCTACAGAACATAATGAATTAACGTAGTCGAGTGCCCAAGATAGTCTGCAACATTTGCGAAACAGATTATTTTTCAAATGTTTATAATTATTTCATCTTGTCTCGTCACTGTGGCAGGTTTTTCTTGGACATAGCGTCTGACTCCCCACCCAGCGATTCCATCAACCACAGTTTGTCGTTTATCAGTGATGGCAATGTGCTGGCCCTCCATCGCCTGCTGTGGAACAACCAGGAGAGGATCGGCCAGTACCTCTCTAGTAACAGGTCTCACCGGTTTAGCTGACAAAAGCACAACGCTCTTGCGTTCTGCTCTACCTGCTAATCTCAACTGACCTAATTTACAGGGACCACAAGGCTGTAGGCAGGCGGCCGTTTGACAAGATGGCAACCCTATTGGCATATCTTGGACCTCCAGAACACAAACCTGTGGCTGACACTCACTGGTCCAGTCTCAACCTGACCAGCTCCAAATTTGAGGAGTTCATGACCAGGTAAGATTCCTACTGTCCTCCAACATTGAACCATGATCTCCATGAGCGCTCAAATGTTTTTTAAACTACTTTAACATTTGTTCTGTAGGCACCAGGTCCATGAGAAGGAGGAGTTTAAAGCCTTAAAGACTCTCAACATCTTCTACCAGGCTGGAACGTCCAAATCTGGCAATCCGGTGTTCTACTATGTGGCTCGCAGGTAGGCCTTTCTAAACCGTTCGAGACCGTTCTGGGCCAAGTTCTCTTTAGAGGAGAACGAGGGCTGTATGAAGAAGGATTTATGCTAATAAAGACATTTGTTTGTGGTTTTGTGTTAAAAATATGAATCCATGTCAATATAGAAAACATAGTATTTTATAGTACAGCAATAGAAAACAAGTATTTACCAAATACTTGACTATACTGATGATTAAGTGTTCCCTTCTTTTGCGGCAGTATGTAATCCAGTATTGATGGTGTCTTCACAAATGTGTAGACCAGATGGTTCCTCTCCTCCTTAGTCCAGAGGATGCACCACGCATGATTTCCAAAACGTTTCAAGCTTCAATTCATCCGACCACAGGACGGTTTTCCACTTTGCCTCGGCCCATCTGGTCTATGTGTGAACTTCATATCGGGTGACCTTCCCGCCGCAGGTTTTCCTCCGAATTGACATAACCAAAGAATTTCCATAGTTAAGAGATGTTTGAGACTTCGCCCAGAGAAAATGTACTGTTCTTCATTTTATTCCTATTGGTCCATGATAAAGCTCTGCCCTCATTAAACGCCAGTGTACCGAGCTTTATTAGGTTAACAGGTGTTTCTGAGTAAGCGTTTGACCACAGATAGGTTTCAGTTTGGACTGTTATTACCACGAAGACTTAAAATGAGGCACTGCTCCCTAAATGATTTGTACAAGACACAACGATATTCAACAAGTTAACCAGTGTTTTCTCCAGCACCAGGTGCAGCAGAGGGCACTAAACCAAACTTTCATCTTGTATTTTACCACAGTTCCATTCACCTTCAAAGTACTCTTGGGACCACCTTGTTATACAGGCTTTATTGGAGGAAAAAAGGAAACAGTGATATTTTCATGCAGAGATGGACAAAACCTGTTGCAGAAAACAAATACGGATATTTTTTTCTCGCTACACGAGATCCTAATATATTGAAACTGGGTTTGGTGCCGGACCTGCCATAATCCAGATCCGTCTGTGTCTCACTCCGATCAAACGGACTTTATCGGCATGTTGAACCCGGACTTTGGATTTCTATGTACGTTCAAACTGGTGATTCAGTTTGACTCGTCTTAGAGCAGCCTTCAACACATTTTGCTTTCTCTGAGTGTGTCGGCGTGTACATTTATTTATATGTGTGTATAATCGGGACAACTGAAAGCGTTTTGAAAGGAAGTTACCGTATTTTTTGGATTATACGTCGCTCCGGATTGTAGGTCGCACCAGCCAAAAAATGCATAATTAAGAAGAAAAAAACATATATAGGTCGCACTGGAGGATAAGTCGCATTTTTGGGGAAAATTTATTTGATAAAATCCAACACCAAACAACATATAGCACAAAGAACATGCTAACAAGTTTACCAAAATATCAGGTTTTACTCCGAATCACGAAATCCAAGGAAATCTTCATCCTCGGTGTCACTTTTGAACAACTCCCCCAACTCGGCAGGTAGACAAGACGCCGCTTCCTCTTCTACGTCGCTTACATCAGACTCGTCGTCAGTTGTAGTTCCAATTATTCCAGCCTTTCTGAATCGAGACAGGATGGTTACGGTTGTCACTGAAGCCCATGCTTTGTCGATCCATTCAATGACTTCCAGGAAAGTTGCATGGCGCATTCTCCCGGTTGCCGTGAAGCTGTGCTCTCCATCCGTCATCCACTGCTCCCACAGGTTACGCAAAACTGACTTAAAGCTCCTATTCACGGAGATATCAAGTGCCTGGAGTATTTTGGTTAAGCCTCCAGGGATGATGGCAGCTATGGAGTTGAAAACTTTTAATTTATTTTTTAACTGTGGTGTGATGTGCGCTCTCATGCTATCCATCACAAGCAGAGCTTTGCGTGCTCTAAAGAAGCCATCCGGTCGCTTATTGTAGCACTTTGTAAGCCATAAGTTCATCATTTCTTGATCAATCCACCCTTTCTCGTTCACGGCGACTTCAACTGAGGAGGATTGGATTTTTGGCATGGTTTTTTGTTTGAAAATGACCATCGGTGGCAGTTTTGATCCGTCTCCACAACATGCCAGCACCACTGTGAAGTGTGATCTCTCATGACCAGTTGTAACGATATTCACACTTTTTTGCCCTTTCTCTGCAACACTTCGGCCCATGGGGATGTCAAAAGTGAGGGGGACCTCGTCCATGTTAATAATATGATCCGGTGTCACGTTGTGATCACTTACATGCTTTTCAATGAACGCGCGGAAACTGTCAACCTTGGCTTGGAAGTCCGCTGGCAGTTTTTGGGACAGTGTCGTCCTTGCTCTGATAGAGGGGCGTTTGCGTTGCATGAAGCGGTAACACCAAGAAGGTCCTCCCGCAAAGCCGTTTATATTCACCTCCTTGGCAACCACCTGGGCGCGGAGACGCAACTGCACCGTTGACAAACCTCTCCCAGCAGCACGTTGTTCAAGCACCCATGCGTGAACTCGTTCCTCCGACTGCGGCCACCTAGCTTGTCGCCCGCGATTAGCTTTCTTTGTTTTCTTCATTTCAGTAAGCGTAACCTCCGCTTTTCGCCAGTCCCTTACAAGTTTTTCGCTCACTCCAAACTTTCTTTCTGCTGCTCGATTGCCGTTTTCGGCTCCATATTTCACTATCTGAAGCTTGTAAGCCGCGGAATATGACTTTCTTTTCGGCGACATTTTCATTCAGCCCTTCTAATTTGTGTTTTTAGATAACAGGTGTGACAGATAACTCTGAACCTCCAGAAACCGCAACAGATTCTGACGGGTCACAGAGTTCCCTGTAACACCTGTTATAGGAATGTGTAGGCTACTGTCTCTGCGCTCACAGATTTTGTAAAAAAAAGCATATATAAGTTGCTCCGATTTATAAGTCGCACCCCCGACCAAACTATGAAAAAAACCGCGACTTATAATCCGGAAAATACGGTAATTAGGTTTTGTGGTAAGGTGTCCTTTGGGGAGGGCAGCAGGTGTTTCGATCCGTTAGTTCTGTCAGTCGGTAAGCAGTGCACTGCATGTTCCATGTGGACAGTAGCACTCCCGTTGCACAACGAGTTTGGAGAGTTGACTTGATTGGGTGATATTAACACAATGCAGTAACAATATTTTTTTTTACCATTTTGCTGTCGTGATTAATATTTTCAGAAGGCGTTCTATCATTTCCCATCATTCCTTCTGGTAGATTGGCCGACAAAAGCAATTTAAATGTCTACAGGACTTTCTGTCTGAGAATAGCTGCATAATCTTTTTCATGTATTCCCAGAATATTTGTGTCTTTGGACAACTCCCCCAAAAAATCAAGCGGTGGTTTGCGCTTTCATTCAGAATACTTTATTAATCCCAAAGGGACAATTTCTCCAGCGTGTGTGCTTTGCTGTCGTTCGTTTCATTTTAGGAGTAACAAAGAAATGGACAAAGTTCTTCCAACCAAATTCACACCAGTGTAGAGAATAAGATCTCGCTCTTCCATTGCTTATTTTAGATTTCATCATTGAATTCTTTCTCCCATTTTTCCTTTGATGTAAATCATGGCGGTCCCCCCCTTCCCTTTGGAATTCCCTGGTAACGCTGTGATTGTATTATCATTAGGTAATGTAATTGCTTATTTAGTTTCTAATTTATTTATTTCTTTAAACACTTCCATAACTATAAATATAAGATAAATCATGTTTTTACACACTCTGTTTTCCCTTTTAATGTCTGAACTGTTCTGTAGCGCGTTTTTCTTTTTTATTGTGCAGTAAGCTGTAAAACCTCTAAGTCCAGCATCTAAATTTAACATCCGTTCAATTTGGTTTAAATTCCTTATCATATGCAATTCACCTGGTTTATTTTTTAACGGAGTTCGCAGATTGATTTCTTTTTAACCAAACCAGGGATGAGGTGGTTCTGATTCTGAATAATTAGTTTGTAGTCTCTAGTTATTGTTTGGACACGAATCGCTTTGCATTGTCTTTCCGTCTCCGTCCGCCTAGCCTCGCTGCAACACAAAGCCCTGAGACTTTCCACTTTACTGCCACAATGCTCTTCTACGTCCGTCTACCATCGAACTAAACTCGACAAGTGGAACCTGTAGTAAAATGTTTCAGTCAGTTGTGGTGAATTGGATTTAGACGTTTTTCGTAACCCAAACATTCACTGATATTGAAATGTGCCTCTCTTCAACGGCCAATAACCCCGGAACGGAAGATTGTAGGAACACACTTTGTCTTTCCTGGTGAAAGAGGAGACTTTAATCTTTCATTTGCTAGGTTCGGTGTTTGAATAGTCATGGTAAAGAATATTGTGTGGGGCTTGGAAAATCTGACACTGCATATATTTGCGTGGAAATGGCTGGCACCCAATGAGTTAACTTTGACATGTAAATTAAATTTATGTAAAACCTAATGAATGTTAGGTACATATTCAAATGCATAAGGACAATAAAAAACATTAGTATTAGAAAGTTTAGAAGAAAAGAAACTTGAAACAAATCAGTCCTTCATGGATTAATGACACTTTAAATAGTATAAAATTTGTAGTACAAACATTTCTAACAAACAAATGCATCAATTTAAATCAGAGGTGGGCAAACTTTTTGACTCGCGGGCCACAATAGGTTCTAAAATTTGACAGAGGGGCCGGACCAAGAACAGATGGATGGAGTATTTGTGTGAGCTAATATAAATGACACATGAAAGCTATTGCATTAAATGATTTGGCCTTTTACAGGCAGCATTACAGAGAAAAGGTCAAATGAATGAGGTTTAATTATTATACAATTTTATTTAATGATATAATTTGGACAAGCTTGGCGGGCCGGATTAAAAAGACCAACGGGCCGCATATGGCCCCCGGGCCTGGGTTTGCCCATGCCTGATTTAAATGCTCAATGCGAAAGATATATTGAACTGTAATACTGCTTTGTCTGTAGGATCAAATATTCATTCCATACATTGACTGTATTGTCAAAATTGTAAATGCAATTTACTTTTCTTTCTTTATTTTGAGTTTTTTTTTGGTGTATAAATATTAAAACTGTGTACTTCTACTTATGTGAGAGGCTCTTTTGAGGGAATACGATACCATTGTTTGGTATCGACACTAAGGTCAGGTATCGGATCGATTTTCAAACGATACCATGGCAGCCCTAATTTTGATTGATTAATTTAAATTCTGTGAGCTGAAATTGTAAAGAACTGGCCCCAATCACAGCTGATCTGACAGCTGTGATTGGACATGTAGGACTTTGTGTTTGTTGATCTAATTTCCTCACACCACAAGGGGCATGTCCTCGAGATCCTTGGGAACTTCCAGACAGCAGTCCCTGGAGCTGGAGCGTGGAAGAAGGCGGGTCTTCTCTTCGGGGATAAGCGCCAAGGCCCCTTCGCGAGGACCCGCCCCACTCGTCTCCCTTGCCGCTCGTAATTCAGCCTGCTCGTCTTCCTCCATCTGGCTGTCTTCTCTCAACTCCTCAAGCATAACGCTGGCATCGCACGGCCCCACCTCTCCCCTGGCCTCTGGCCGGTCGATGGCCCAGTAACCTGCACCGCTCTCACGGTCCATGTTGGACCGGGACATTCTGGGAACATAGACCTGGCGCTGAATATGGCACACAAGACAGGCTAGGACCACTGTGGCAGCCAGCAGGCAGACAATCAGCCCCCCTGCTGAGCCCATTGCAATGAGACCCATCTCTGTGTCAATCAGGCAATCACCGTGAGAGCCATTGGTGCCGGTTTCAGGAAACGGTGTGCTGTTGGCGGGGCTGATGCCCGCTGCGAGGGTTGAGGCGGAATCCAAACCTTGGGTTTGGTTTGAATGCAGCTGTGTGGTTAAAAGGTTTTGATCTGCAGCTGTGGAGCCCAGCAGCAGCTGGTTGAGCAGGGGAAGCAGCCAGAGAGACGTTACTGCGTCCTCCATTATGCCCTGAGATAAAGGAAGCGTGTGATCAGTTCAGAAATGGAGACCGCTTTACTTCCAACCTGCGACTCAGCTGTCATGACATGGCCAAAAACATCAGTCGAGCATTGAAGAAGAAAGCTTCGTTACTGACTGTACACGACGCATAACCAGGAAATGACACATTTATGCATCTACACTCTTGCACTCAGCTTTCTTCCTCAACTTGCTTGAATTTCTACTTTGGAGCAAATATTTTTTTATTTTTTCTGACTCCACGCCAATGACCTTACCAAAAAAGCTTGACTGTTATCAAAACGCAATAAAATACTTACTGGGCGTGGTCTTGGTGACAGGATGCAGTGATATACCGGCTGCAGTTGAAGTCCTCCCTCTTTCCGTGTCTTTTGACTGGTCTGGTGATTTCAGCGCATTGGTCTCATATCACTGATGTTTGGGAAGCTGAAGTGAGACAAGGCAAAGAAATTCAGTCAATCAAAAAAAACTGAGTGTCGCTATTAACTGCTGTTGCGAAAAATGGACTCCAACCCCGAATATTGCACAAAAGTAATGAACTACAAAAATGTCCTTTATTTTTTTTTCTGTCTCCTTTCTTTAGGTTCAAAACAGGCCAGATAAATGGGGACTTGCTCATCTACCACGTCCTGCTCACCCTCAAGCCCTACTATGCGAAGCCCTACGAGATAGTCGTAGACTTGACACATGTAGGACCCAGCAATCGCTTCAAGACCGACTTCCTGTCCAAGTGGTTTGTGGTCTTCCCTGGCTTTGCCTATGAGAATGTAGCAGCGGTTTATGTGTACAACTGCAACACCTGGGTGAGGGAGTACACCAAATACCATGAGCGACTGCTGACTGGACTGAAGGGCAGCAAACGGCTTCAGTTCGTTGACTCCCCAGCTAAGATGGCAGAGCACATCGAACCGGAGCAGCAGAAGCTTCCGGCAGCCACGCTGACCCTGGAGGAAGACCTGAAGGTCTTTCACAATGCCCTCAAGCTGGCCCACAAGGATACCAAGGTTTCGATAAAGGTGAGGGTGCCGCTCCAAGAG
The DNA here is from genome assembly GCF_040956055.1 of Brachionichthys hirsutus. Classification (NCBI taxonomy): domain Eukaryota; kingdom Metazoa; phylum Chordata; class Actinopteri; order Lophiiformes; family Brachionichthyidae; genus Brachionichthys; species Brachionichthys hirsutus. The sequence continues at coordinate 11,962,890 of NC_090907.1, forward strand.
TCCACAAAGAACAAACGCGCTTGATAAAACTGAACTGTTTCACTTCCAGCTGCAACAAGAGGCACGTTTCTGAAATGAAAACACACGACGGAAGAATTTTATTTATATTTTTATTCGCTTCAGCTCAAAAAGTCCAAAAAAAAATAGCCATAAATTCACTGCACCAATAGACCTGTCATTCTCTGGTTGAACTCAAAACTATCTTTTAGAGTTTTCTTCTTCAGTTCTTATATCCGTAGTCATTTAATCAGGCGCTTCTTCACCTGTTGAACTCACAAACACATTACACTCAGACCTAGTGGGCACTTTGAGAACACACATGTCCACTCAACACATTGATAAACCCTTTTCCAGGGTTTTCCTTTGTATTTTAAAAAGCGTTTGCCCACCCCTGATCCAGGACATTCCATTAATATGAAAGACTTCCATCCGAAAGCATAACAGTAATATAGTTACAGAGGAAACGGTGGAATTCCTAAACCAATGTGCGTTTCCTCTGGCCAGGTGGGCTCGACAGCAGTCCAGGTGACCTCAGCCGAAAGGACCCGAGTGCTCGGCCAACCCGTCTTCCTCAACGACGTCTACTACGCCTCAGAGATCGAAGAGATCTGCCTGGTCGATGAGAGCCAGTTCACGCTCACCATGGCCAACCAAGGCACGCCCCTGACCTTCATGCACCAGGAGTGTGACACCATCGTCCAGTCCATCATCCACATTCGTACCCGCTGGGAACTGTCTCAGCCGGATTCAATACCACAGCACACCAAAATCCGACCCAAAGACGTTCCTGGAACTCTGCTCAACATTGCCTTGCTTAACCTGGGCAGTTCGGACCCGAGCCTCAGGTCAGTCTCTGCCCGTAATACGCGTTCCTCTCACAGGGATTATTTGACCATGGTCCGAGTTTATATTTGGTAGGTTGAGCTTCAAAACGACTCGTCAGACTTGCTGTCCATCCCACATCTAGGTCTGCGGCCTACAATCTGCTGTGCGCGCTGACATGCACCTTCAACCTGAAGATTGAGGGCCAGCTGCTTGAGACGTCAGGCCTCTGCATCCCAGCGAACAACACGCTTTTCATCGTATCCATCAGCAAGACTTTGGCTGCCAATGAGCCCCACCTGACTCTGGAGTTTTTGGAGGAGTGCATTTCAGGCTTCAGCAAATCTAGTAGGTCTGCGGCGAAGTGTCGGAGCGCGTGCTCTGTTTCGCACGCTCATCAAAACGTCATAAATCCTCTCGTTTCACCCTTCAAGTCCGAGACATTGGATTTCAATTAAAATGACTGGAGAAATAAAACTGATTCTTACAGGAAGGAATAAAGCAAAGCACTTACACAACGCAAATTATTACAGTAGCTACCTCTACGTACATGAATTCAAGTCTGCCCCTCTAATCATGTGACCACACCATAGCCTTCAATGGTGTCCCCTCTCTGCCATCAGTGTAGTTTCCTGGGTTCATCAAAACCGCAATGCCAAAAATCAGAGTTCCGTATGGAGTCAGGATTGTCGTATCTAACCAACTTTGCTGAATTGGTTTTCCTTCCTAAGATCAGAAGTGATTGGAAAAACTCTCATTCTCATTAAAATGTTAAAATATAAAAAATGTCAAGAATATTGTATTTTAATTCATTAATCTGTTGAATACAGATTTTACTGGAAGGAGCAGCAGAAAAAGTCTTTAATAGGCATGGCATCATTCAACTTCAATGTTCAGCTTCATTTGTAACTTGGAGAAATTTGTGGAAATTCTTACTTGAAGCATAATACTGAGCTGTCATTCTGGAAAGAGGGTGGACAAGTATCATTTAGTCTTTCACTTTTTTTGGGGGGGGGGTTAAATCAATATACCCAAATTATATTTCTCCAAAGACATTTGAGTTTTAAGTAATTACAAACACAAGACACCTGCTGTTACGAGTAGAGTTGGGATTCAGGCTCTCTGCTGCCACCTAAGGTTGAACAGTGCAGGTGCAGCAAACTCAACCCAGACACAGCTGCCCTTTTTTGATCGGTGCAGTTCCATTGTGGCAACTGAATGAATGCAGTTGCAATTGTGCAATTCCGTGTTAAACTATTGCGCCAGAATGTGTGTTGATGAATGCGATGTTTCTGCCGCAGGTATTGAGCTGAAGCATCTTTGTCTGGAGTACATGACGCCCTGGCTGCTCAACTTGGTGCGCTTCTGTAAGCACAACGACGATGCCAAGCGCCAGCGTGTCACTGCCATTCTGGACAAACTCATCACCATGACGATCAATGAAAAGCAGATGTATCCCTCGATCCAGGCCAAGATCTGGGGCAGTCTGGGTCAGGTGCGTCCCCCATGCCGACGGCCTGTTATTGAACTGGATTCTGAACTTGAGCTCTAACTTTGTGGTCGCTTTGTTCAGATAACGGATCTGTTGGACGTGGTGCTGGATAGCTTCATTAAGACCAGCGCCACAGGAGGCCTGGGTTCCATTAAAGCAGAAGTCATGGCCGATACAGCAGTGGCCCTCGCTTCGGGCAATGTGAAACTGGTCTCCAGCAAGGTGAGACTTCACCTGATGCGCCGGGCGATGTGTGTCTGAGCAGCTAAATGAGCAGCGTTTAGTCGAATGCGTCGGATGTGGAAGGATGAGGAAGGGACCAACCTAAACGCCCACAACAGTCGTAACTTTTCTCTCCATCTGTAGGTTTCTGCTTTGTTTTACGACAATTATTTTCAATAGTACGTTTTCATTTTGTTTGAGTGAACTCCATAAGTATGTCTGTCCGTCCGTCCATCCATCCATCTTCAAACCGCTTTATCCGGGGCCGGGTCGCGGGGGCAGCAGCCTAAGCAGGGAAGCCCAGACTTCCCTCTCCCCGGCTACTTCTTCCAGCTCTTCCTGAGGCGTTCCCAGGCCAGCCGAGAGACATCGTCTCTCCAGCGTGTCCTGGTGGTCCGTGCCCTGAACACCGTACCAGGGAGGGGTCCGGCATCCTAAATAAATGCGGAGGAGCAGCGGCTCTACCCAGAGCTCCTCCCGGATGACGGAGCGTCTCACCCGATCTTTAAGGGAGAGCCCAGCCACCGTACGGAGGAAGCTCATTTCAGCTGCTTGTACCCGCGACCTCGTTCTTTGGGTCACTACCCAAAGCTCGTTACCGCAGGTGAGGGTCGGAATGGAGATCGACCGGTAAATGGAGAGCTTCGCCTATCAGCTGAGCTTCCTCTTCACCATCTGTGCAGAGTCCCTTCTTCAGAGGGGTTGGACTATATTCAGTTGTACGTAATTATTTTTAGTGGTTTTTAGTTTCTGTTAATGGAATACTACAATAATATGAATTACTTACTTGCAGTAGAAGTAAAGCTGCTCCTTGGAGTATCCGCTTGCTGTCAAGCATCAGTGTGCTCCGGATCCAAATTCAGCCGAGAGACAAACAACTGCAACACACACACACGGGCAGACAAAAGAAGGGCCAGGCCCTGGCTCCGACGGTGGCAGACATCAACACTGGAAGAATGGAGGCCATTGTGAAGCTTGACTCGGTCGTCTTGTTGGGTTCACATTGCTGCTGGCTGTGATTCAGTTGAACGATGCTATTTTCTTTCTCGTTATGGTGACGGTACGATGTGTTAAGCGACACATTCGCCATGCAGAGATGAAAGTCAAATCCAGATGTTACAAACTTCAAGGATTCAAAGAAAGCAGGGCAGCCATGCATTGTTTGATTTGTGTCTCCCAGCTAATGCCTGATTATTGATGACCTTTCCACATTTTAATACTTGTAGATCCTCATTTGATTTAAAGCAGCCAGCCCATTTTTCTGTGGCTGATTGGAATGAGCCTTGAGTGCTCATGATATGCATGTGACTCGTTCGCTCTGTGTCTGTGGTGGATTAATATCGGTCGTCTTTGTGGCAGGTTATTGGCCGTATGTGTAAGATCATAGACAAGACGTGCCTGTCGCCAACGCCCACTCTGGAGCAGCACTTGATGTGGGATGACATCGCCATCTTGGCCCGCTACATGCTCATGCTGTCCTTCAACAACTCCTTGGACGTTGCAGCCCATTTGCCTTACCTGTTCCACGTGGTGACTCTGCTGGTAGCCACCGGGCCACTGTCCCTCAGGGCCTCTACCCACGGCTTGGTTATCAACATCATCCACTCCCTCTGCACCTGCTCGCAGCTCAACTTCAGCGGTGAGGACTCACTTCACGAGTTGATGCTGATGAACAGCCTGCTGCGTCGATTTGGTCTAATCTTGTCTGGTGCAGGGGGACACTTTGAATTTAGTCTGGAGTAGGGGGACACTTTCGATTGAGTCTGGCGCAGGGGGACACTCTTAATCGAGTCTGGCGCAGGGGGGGGACACTTTTAATCGAGTCTGGCGCAGGGGCGGACACTTTTAATCGAGTCTGGCGCAGGGGGGGACACTTTTGATCGAATCTGGCGCAGGGGGGGACACTTTTGATCGAGTCTGGCGCGGGGGGGGACACTTTTGATCGAGTCTGGCGCGGGGGGACACTTTTGATCAAGTCTGGCGCAGGGGGACACTTTTAACCTAGTCTGGTGCAGGGGGGACACTTTGAATCTAGTCTGGAGTAGGGGGACACTTTCGATTGAATCTGGTGCAGGGGGGGACACTTTTGATTGAGTCTGGCGCAGGGGGAGACACTTTTAACCTAGTCTGGCGCAGGGAGGTGCACTTTTGATTGAGTCTGGCGCAGGGGGACACTTTTGATCGAGTCTGGCGCAGGGGGGGACACTTTTGATCGAGTCTGGCGCGGGGGGGACACTTTTGATCGAGTCTGGCGCAGGGGGACACTTTTAACCTAGTCTGGTGCAGGGGGGACACTTTCGATTGAGTCTGGCGCAGGGGGGGACACTTTTGATCGAGTCTGGCGCAGGGGGACACTTTTAACCTAGTCTGGTGCAGGGGGGACACTTTCGATTGAGTCTGGCGCAGGGGGGGACACTTTTGATCGAGTCTGGCGCAGGGGGAGACACTTTTAACCTAGTCTGGCGCAGGGGGGTGCACTTTTGATTGAGTCTGGCGCAGGGGGGGACACTTTTAACCTAGTCTGGCGCAGGGGGGACACTTTTAATCGAGTCTGGCGCAGGGGGGGACACTTTTAACCTAGTCTGGCGTGGGGGGGGGCACTTTTGATCGAGTCTGGCGCAGGGGGGGACACTTTTAACCTAGTCTGGCGCAGGGGGGACACTTTTGAGGACAGGTTTGAGAGCTAAACGTGTTTGCTTTTTAATGCTGCATGCACACAATGAATCCAGTGTGTGTCTGTGAATCTAAATATTTGCTGTTGAATGATTTCAGAGGAGACGAAACAGGTTCTGAGGCTGAGCCTGACTGAGTTCTCGCTGCCCAAGTTCTACTTGCTCTTTGGGATCAGCAAAGTCAAGTCGGCTGCTGTCATCGCCTTTCGCTCCAGCTACCGAGACCGCTCGTTCTCTCCTGGCTCCTACGAGAGGGAGACGTTTGCACTGTCCTCCCTGGAGACCGTCACCGAGGCCCTTCTGGAGATCATGGAGGTCGGCGGTGGAAAAATCAGTCGAACCTTCTCCATTTATTTACGCCACTAATGCCGTCTGCTTTGTCTTTCCTCCAGGCTTGCATGAGGGACATTCCAGCATGCAAGTGGCTCGACCAATGGACCGATCTGGCGCAGAAGTATGAACCTTCCTCCCGCGTTGTGTTGAGACTGTGAATGTGCACAGTAAGACTAAACGCGTTGCTGGTGTGTCCCAGGTTTGCGTTCCAGTACAACCCGTCTCTCCAGCCTCGAGCGCTGGTGGTCTTCGGCTGCATCAGTAAGAGGGTGAGCCACGGCCAGATCAAGCAGATCATCCGGATCCTCAGTAAGGCCAGCCCTCTGCTCAGCATCGACCGGGTGAGGGGCGCGCATCGGCTCGTCGGACTCCCTGATCCGTATGAAAGTTAACATTAAATGATTCTGTCAGCAAATGTTGGCTGCAAAAAATGAAATAGCATATATAAGCGCCTCTCTCAAACACACACACACACACACTACCAGTCAACAGTTCAGACCTTCTCATTCAAGGGATTTCTTTCCTTATTACTTTCTATGTCGCTACAAACCAAAGACCTCAAAACTACAAAACCAAATATATGGCTTTATGTAGCAATCGTGAGGCCGCTCGCCACCTGAAAGGGTTTTCACTTCACTCTCGTGCCTTTTCAAGGTTCATTTGTGGATTGTCTTGCCTTCTTAATGGAGTTGTGTTGCGTAGAAGTCTGGTTGGTCACACGGTGGACCGCCTGAACCGATCGGCTCAGTAAAAGACAGACGACTCCGTCATTACTTTAAGAACTGAAGGTCAGTCAGTCCGGAAGATTTCAAAAAGCTTTTGAATGTGCGGTCGCAAGAACCGTCAATGCGCTACGACGGAACTCGGCCGCATGAGGACGGACCCAGCAAAAGAAGACCAAGGGACACCTCTGCTTGCCTTTCGTTTTTCAAAGGGACAATGACCCCCAAACACACGTCCAGGGTGTGTCGGCGCCATTTGGTCAATAACTGCGTCATTCCTCATGAGTTCATTCATTGTTTTGATGCCTCCAGTGGAAAAACCTACAATGTAAATCGTCATGAAAATAGAGGACCGTTCTGTCCAAACGTTCTACTGCTAGTGTGTATACTGTTAAAATATAAATACACAACTTATGAATGCGTGTCCTTTCTTTAATTCGCAGGGTCTGGAGAGCTGTTTGAAGGGACCAGACAATTATAACAGCCAAGTATTAATCGAGGCCACCGTCATTGCCCTGACGAAGCTGCAGCCTCTGCTCAGCAAGGTAAACTAGCCACTGTTGGGTACTAACCAGTAACCAGTAACGAGCACTAACCAACCCGCTGCTCCGACAGAGGCCTGCAGCTGCTCGTCTAGAAGCACGCTCGGTGGACAATTCACTGTTTTTCTGATTTATCGATCATTTTTCAACATGTAGAATTTGAACTGTACCTTTGCCTGCTGTTCACACAAAACGGGCTCAGCGTAGCGTGCTCAGTCGGATACGCGCCGTGAGAACCGTTACTGAAGATTCTAAATGAGATGAAGCTCGTTCCTCGTCTCCACACCCATCCTGTGTGTGCTTGTAGGAGTCTCCCATGCACAAAGCGCTGTTCTGGGTGGCGGTAGCGGTGCTGCAGCTGGATGAGGTCAACCTTTACTCTGCAGGAACCGCCTTGCTGGAGCAGAACCTCCACACACTCGACACAATGCGAGTGTTCAATGACAAGGTAACGCTATTCAAATATAAGGTGCAACGTCTACCCCCCCGTGGCCCAAGTGCGTTGAGGACGTGATGGGACGTTTTTTTCTGTTTGACCTGCACCGAAACATCAGGCGTGAACTCGAACCATCGTCTAGATCAGTGAGATGCAGTTGAACCACGGTTCATATATATATATTGACTCTGGTTTTTATATATTGCTCCCAGGTATGTACACTGGAGTAGATCTAACGGAAGAACAAAGGGCAATAAAACTGAAGAACACAGTTCAGGAATACACGCGATGTTTAAGTTGATCCATGGTGAACAAATAAACGGACTGCTAGCGTGAAGCATTAGCCACGGTGTCTCTCTGCCATCACCAATAAGCAAACGAAGAAATACATGAAGTTAAAGATGAGCTGCAGAAAGGCATGGGGAGAGGAATAGATTGTAGTTATTTTAATGTTGATGGGGGGGGGGGGGTCTCCTTTGTGGATGCACACGTTTTGATTCGGCTGTTTTCTGTTAATTTTGGTGTAAATCAAAATACAGGGAGACTGAGATGCTTGCCGGAGGTCTGATTATCACTTTAAAATTCAGCATTTTTCCAATTATCCAAATATTTTAAGTCTGCTCTTTAACAGCGTTTATTAATTAGAGGGAATTGGCTCTGATGCAGAATTCAGGCTGCAAAGTACCTTCTATTAAATAAAAAGTACAACAGTTACCTCCAAAAATATCGGCAAGGGGATGTAGGATGAACAATAAAACTAAATAAATATACTTACAATCCAGCAGTACTCTAGTTGTGTGAATTGTGTTGCATTCATACCGAAATGAAACCGTCTAAATTCATATATGTGAAGCGTTTATAAAATGATGTAACCCGGTGCCACTCCTGTCTCACTGTGACCTTCCAGAGTCCAGAAGAAGTGTTCATGGAGATTAGGCATCCTCTAGAATGGCACTGTAAGCAGATGGATCACTTTGTGGGGCTCAACTTCAGCACCAACTTCAACTTTGCCCTGGTGGGCCACCTCCTCAAAGGTAAAGCGTCCTCCGGAAGCCTTTCCAGCGTCCCTCGGGTAGACGCAGGATTATCGGGGGTCCCTGTCTCGAGGAGAAAACCCGGCTGAATGATGAGCAACGGTTTCAGCGCGACGCCGCTCAGCCTGACTCCGCCTTCTTGCTCCTAGCGTTTGATCGGATTCGCCCACTTTGTTTATCGCCAGGCTATCGACACCCATCACCCACCACGGTGGCGAGGACGGTGAGAATCCTGCACACGCTGCTGGCTCTCATCAGCAAGCATCTGAAGTGTGACAAGTTCGAGGTCAACACCCACAGCGTGGCTTACCTGGCTGGTACGAAACACTCCCCTGTGTGTGTGGGTGTGTGTGCGTGTGTGTGTGTGTGTGTGTGCGTGCGCTACACCTCACATTGCATCATGTCAAACATCTCTCTCTATGCACATCACATGTGTTTAACTCCATCTTTCGATTGATCAAGCACCAAGTCGGGACAGTTCGCTGCATGCGCTACAGTTAATATGACTGAATGGCGCCCCCTCCTGGGTGGAAAGATGCATTACGAGCCCGTCAGCATCGCTGTAATCCGATGCATGTTTGGAACAGGAGCAGAAAATAACTTGATTATTACATTGTGAAGTCGTAATGTGTTTTCTTGTAGCTTCACTTTCGGAGAACTTTTTGGAATGCGGCACAAGCCCCACCCAGAAACATTTCCACCTATACCATGTCCTCCGGTCTGGAGCGCCGTGTCGCGTGATTGAGGGGGGGGTGATTGCCCGTTGTTGGTTACGCTGCTTTGGTTGGTTGCAGCGCTTCTCACGGTGTCTGAGGAGGTCCGAAGTCGCTGCAGCCTCAAACACAGGAAGTCTCTGCTCATCTCTGACCTGTCGGTGGACCCGGTGCCCATGGAAACCTATTCCAGTCACATCGCCGACCCCAGCTGCCGGTGAGTCGACCAGCAGAGAGGGGGGGGGGGGGGGGGACCCATGTTATGTTGGTCACTAAAGATGTGCCGTGTGTCCTCTCAGAACTCTGCGAGAGACTCAGCCGTGGACGTCGCCTCAGGTTTCGGAGCGCTACCTCTCGGCCCATCACTACGCCACGGTGGGCCAGATTAGCCCGCGCACACGCAAGTCCATGAGTTTGGACATGGGCCAGCCCTCCCAGGCCAACACCAAGAAGCTCCTGGGTACGACTCGGTCCGTTGCACGTCGAGGCTTCTCGGTGGAGGGAGCGTCCAATAATGTGACTCCGTCCGCCGGCAGGTACCAGGAAGAGCTTCGATCATCTCATCTCCGACTCCAAAGCGCCAAAGAGACCGGAGGTGGAGTCCGGCATGACCACCCCGCCCAAGATGAGACGCGTAGCGGAGAATGACTACGAGATAGGTGAGGGCACCATCCCCGGCGTTCTGCGTCCTCGCTGAAGCTTTGGGGGGGGGGGTAACTAACGTCCTCCATGTTGTACCTCCAGAAACGCAAAGGATTGGAAACTCTCACCTTCGCAAGGTTTCTGTGTCCGAATCCAACGTCCTGCTGGACGAGGAGGTTCTGACCGACCCAAAGATCCAGGCTCTGCTGCTCACGGTGTTGGTGAGGCCCAGTGTGTGTCGATGCGGCCGACGCTGTCGTTGAACGCTGCTGACGGCGTGCTCTGATCCTCCAGGCCACCCAGGTCAAATACACCACCGATGACTTCGACCAGCGGATCCTGTACGAGTACTTGGCCGAAGCGAGTGTCGTCTTCCCAAAGGTTTTCCCTGTTGTGTAAGTAGTTGGCGCCGACGGGCCGCGCATTGATGCGAGCAGCGAGACCTGGTCACGGGCGATGATTCCAGAGTTGCTCGTCATTCCGATGTTCCGAGTTCCTGTTGACCGACGGGACAAGATCTCGTAGGATGATTAAAAAACACACACGGCAGGGAGCAGGACGGGGGTCCGCCAGCTCGCCGTCGCCGCTGCTGGGATGGCAACCAGCTGAGTGGATCAGCGTCCCTGCTGGGGTGGAGGACCAACAACAACAACAAAGCCAACCCCGTCTTTACCAGAGAGGAACATCTGGATCTTCAGTTATCAGGGGGACGTCCGGCGCTTGCCTTTTTGTTAAAGTCACCGCTACTTGTTGCGTTAACTGATCGTTCTCTGGCACGTTGTGAGTGTGTAGAGCTCCATGTCACTATGTGAGAACACGTGTGTGTTTATAATACTTGTATTTGTGTATGTGTGTGTGTGTGTGTGTGTGTGTGTGTGTGTGTGTGCACTCCTCAGCCACAACCTGCTGGACTCCAAGATCAACACTGTGCTGTCCATGTGCCAGGACACCAACCTCCTGAATCCGGTCCACGGCATCGTCCAGAGTGTGGTGTACCACGAGGAGTCGCCCCCCCAGTACCAACCCTCCTATTTACAGAGTAATGCCTGCTTTCTCTCTCTCTCCCTCCCTCCCATGCTCGCTCCACCTCCTGTAAAGTTTAGACACAGCCTGCTGCCTGAAATGGGAACTTCCAAAAGCTGTAATGGAATTCCGAGTTCTGCACCTTTGACTCTACCCCCCCCCTCATTTCACAGGCTTCGGCTTTAATGGACTCTGGAGATTTGCCGGACCCTTTTCAAAGGTACCAGTAAATCTGTCCTACCGTTATGTGTCATTATTTACACAGGAAGTATTCGGCTTACAAAGAGGTATGATATGACGGCTCCGCAAGCAGCTTTTGAATTGTGATGGTAGCGTGTGTCAGTTTAAACGTGCACGTCGGCGTCGATTCATTAAAGCTGGACGTAATGATGGCTCATTGGTTGTTTAGCCTCGGGGGTGCATAAAGCAGGCGGTTACTACAGGCAACCGTGACGAACACCTCTGTGAAATGTCAAAGTACTGTAATTTGTAGTCGTTGATTATCACGTGATAAATGTTGGAAAATGAAACCCTGTTCTACCAGAGAGCCGTTAAAAAAGCGCACAACCAGAAAATAATTCCAACTGGACCAATTCTGAATTTGTTTTCAGGCCAAGCCCAAACAAAAGCTGCCAATAAATGTTCACCAGAGACGACGCAGGCTGGAAAGCTGCGCTAACAGAGAAACTCGTACTTCTCTGTGCTAAAACAAGCTCCTGCCTGCCTTGGAGGTTTTTTTTTAAAGCTAATCTTTATTGCTAATTGTCCACAACCACGCGGCGTGAACACTCAGGTGTGAGCATGTAAACGGTGAGCGTTCCATCTCATTGGAAACGCTCGGCTTGCATGCAGTATTATGGGATGCTTCTGCCCTCACGAGTGTTTGGGTTGTATGCGCAGTGGCTGGAAATAAAAAGCCAGGGCCATTATAATCGTATAAAGGAGCTGATTAAATGACGCGTTCGGGTATTGCAGGACGTTGACGTGAACACGTTGCGTCATTCGGAAAGCGTCTGACATGTCGCCTGCTCTTTCGCAGCAAACCCAGATCCCAGACTACGCCGAGCTGATTGTCAAGTTCCTGGAGGCGTTGATCGATAGCTACCTGCCGACAGCCGACGAGGAGCGAGGGGAGGAGCATCTGAGGACGCCCACCTCCCCTTACCCCCCTGCCAGCCAGAGCCAGCTCAGCATCACTGCCAACCTCAACCTGTCCAACTCCATGACTTCATTGGCCACCTCGCAGCATTCGCCAGGTAGCACGCGGGAAGCGCTTTACTTATTCTGGACTTCACCGTGGAAGCTCGGTTCCCCAACTCCCCGTTTCACGAACGAATCGCTTTCCGAGCACGATGTGAGAATGGATGGCGAACGAGCTTCGGTGTACGAACAGTCGGAACACCCACGCGGACCGACTCCGGCGCCTGGCGTCATCGTACGCAGCGTTTGCCGTTAGAACCAACGACCACTCACGCACGCACGCACTCACACACTACGGACAACTGGGACTGATCAGTTTCATATATTTTGGTAGGAGGGAGGAAACCGGAGAAAGCCCCCCCAGACACAGGGAGAACATAGAATCTCAGATGGGGATCGGAACCTTATTGCTGTGAGGCAACACAGCGCTACCCGCTACGCCACCGTTGCGCCCTTGTTTGTTGTGCTTTATTTGTTTCATTTAGGCTCTCAACACAGTTATTTGTTACTTGTAGTGAGGCTAAGAGTCCTAAATGTATTTGAAGGAGTAGCCTTCCTCCTCTCCTCCTCTTCCTCCTTCGCCACACACTTTCAACAACCAAGAAAAAGTGTAATATATTCTATAAAATTAAGGTTATTTTTAATCCCTTTGTATCTTTTCCCCACACATAAGACCATTAAAAAAAAGATTTCAATAAATAGTTTCTGGCGGTGCTGTTGCCTCACGGCAAGAAGGTTCTGGGTTCAAATCGGCTGGAGAACTTGTTCTCGCCGTGTCTGCTTGCGATCTTTCTTGGTTCTGTGGCTTCCTTCCACCCCCCAAAGACAAGAATGTCGATCGATCGGTGACTCTCGTGACCGAGTGGATGCAGTCGGGAAAGTTAGATCCCTGGAAAAGTCTCGAAACCATCGGAGAGTATTTTGAATCAATTTAAGAAAAGATGTTGCTTTTACTCCGAAGGGACTTTTACTGCTTTAATTTCTATGCAAACGTCACAATCACTCCGAGAGAAAGCAACACTCATGTTGCATCCTGATAAATGTGTGTGTGTGTTTAATGTAAGGTGCTTGTTATACAGCGTGTAAGCTTTACATGCTGTGCCACACTACCATAGTGGATGTCCTAAACCACCTCAACGCAGGGTGTTCTCTGTCGTCCAGGTGTGGATAAGGAGAATGTCCAGCTGTCCCCCAGCTCCGCTCTGTCCAGTGGGGGCCGCACTCGCCATGGTTCAGCCAGTCAGGTACAGAAGCAGCGCAGTGCTGGCAGCTTCAAGCGGCCGAGCATCAAGAAGATCGTCTGACGGGACCGGCTGGCCCGCCGTCCTCCTTCTCCTCCTCCTCCGCTCCGGCCCTCATGCTGCACTCGACTTCTTACTTCCTTCTTCCTCCTCTGTGGTTGTTGCCATGGCAGGAGGGGACGTGCGTCCCTGTGTTGAGGAGAGCCATAAGCAAGCCTCAAATCAGAGTTCATTTGAGGAGGGGTCCTCCAGTGTCGGAGAGAGGACGCCATCTGGGGAATCCTTGTCTCGGAACGTTGACGCTCTTAAAGCTACTTCCATATGGAGCAACCTGAAACTGTTGAAATCCCTCCGAGGCTTGACGGGGAGGACGGGGTGGATGGGCGAGGTTGACCTTTGAACTGAGACAGGTGAGTCGGCAGGAAGTGGAAACCCTGTCCCGACGCGGAACTCGCGCGTCCCTCGGCCCTCCCTTCAAGCTGTGGCGTCGGCCAGACGGACCAAAGACAGCGGCCGGGCAGCGAGGAGAACGGAACCTGTCGGACGTCTCGGCTGTCCCCTGTCCCGGTTCTGTACATACTTTACATAGACGGATAATGTAGTCTTTAGTGCTAACTTTGGTGTTGAAGTTCTCTCCATGGTGTGCCTTTTGTCAGGATTTTTCAATGTGTACAATTTGTAAAGCGGGGGAAACGGAACAGGTACTAATTACGAAGGCACGCCGTCCACATCACCACGAGGTCGCCTCGACACCGGTCTCCAAAGGTCGTCAAATACACAATCATCCATAATACCCTGTTGCCTGGAAGTATTTATCCTGTACAGCGCGATACCTTGTTGTTCTCAGAGACAGACATTAAAACACTAGGGGGGGGGGGGGGGGGGGAGACGCAACGTGTAAATGGCTCTGCGCCGTGTCCGACTCTGTTCCTCGCGCTTTGATTGTTTTTCTTTCCTATGAAGTGTATTTTAATTTGTTTTTCATAGTGACAAGGAAACTTGTCTGTAATGGGCAATAATCTCCAACTCTCAACCGCCACTTTGATCGTTACCGGTGTGTTAGCTTGTTGCTGTACGATGCTAACGGCAGAGTGACCCGTTAACCCCTTAAGAACCCCTTAAAAACCCGCTCTAAATGGTGTTTGTTACCACTGGATGCTTCGTCGAGATGGAAGCGTGCCTTGATTTGGATCAATGCTTCAAGAAATATCTGAATCAAGACTGCGATTTGTGGCTAAAACCTCAAACAAAAAAGAAAATGGGTTAACTTATGATACTTTCTCTAAAGTCTCTCTAAATCCATGCCAAGAAATAAATTGACACCTTAAATACACTGACCTCAGCAACGCTCGGCACCGACTGTCACGGCCAGAGGTCGTTAGAGGTCGCTTGGTTTGGCAGCCTTTCCCTAAAGGCTGGAGGGATTTCAGAATTCCCGCTCCGGTGACGCATCCAGCTGGAGTCCAAACACTTCCGTTTGCAGCTGATGCTAAACGCCACCCGTCACACGTCAGCAGCCTCGGGATCCAAAGTGTCATCGGGTACTCGGTGCGTAATGGGGTTGAGGGTTCGCCGTTAGTGAGCAGTCTCTCTGTTCCCTTTCACAGTCGGGCGCACCAAAAGTAGTTCGGTAGTGTCACCGAGGGACAGAAGACGTGCGTTGTCCTCGGCTGGTGGACCTTCTGTCCACGCTACGACTCCATTTGACCTAAAATGGGCAAACTGGAGAAAACGCCCCCACCCCATCCGAGTGAATCTTTAACTCCAGATGTTTACGTCAACGTCTGATCCAGGTTTGTTCCTCATTAGAGGCAGCGAGGGATTCCGGCAGGTTCCACATCTGGAACAGGACAGTTCCCAGTTTGGGGGGGGGGGGTGTTCTGTACTTACTGGGTTTTAGGGTGCCTGGCCATCTATGCATCACAAGAGTTGGGAGTATCTTGTCCTGACTTCCTCAGCAGCACTTCCACACGTCTGCTGCTCTGACGCAGTCGCCCTTCACGTGACCTTGCTTGTCCGACAGGATTCTCTTGCGCCCGTCCAGCTTGCATGCGTGTGACCCGGTGAGTCCGGGACAGCATTTTGTTGGGCAGCCTCAAATAACTAGAAGTAATTAAAAGTAAAAAATATGTCGTCCCTTTTTCGTTGTCGGTGTTTGGAAATCACTCGGAACCAGGACCAACCTGTGGGATTTTTCCGGGTGGTGGAGATGAGTTGAGTGTTCATCCGTCCGTCCTTCTTGAGTTGTCACGGCCTAACCAGGAGTGGCTCGGTGCTCAGTGTCCATCGTGATTCCCCTTTCAATCTCAAACTCACCAGCGTCGTACAAGTACAATCCCGTGTTTGGCCACTCTCGCAGTCGAACTGTTCTCAAAGCCCCGGCTGCTGATCGCCTTTCTAAGATGATCCACAAAGCCGGAATCGCGGAGTCAGCATTTGTGCCCCCCCCAGCAAAAGAGACCCTTACGAAGAGGGCGGGATTGATTTGAGCACCGTGCAAAACCCAATCACGATTGTTTCCGGGCTTTGGATTGACTCGTGTAAATGGGAACGTCGTGGACGAAGTATCCAAATCCTCTGAAAACAAGCGGTTGACTTGCACTAATTTAAAGACAGTCGAGGGTTTGTAACGGTAAAAAAAAAAGAAAACTTGGCGTGTGGCATGTTTTATTTGATGTTATGCAAAGAAATGTCTGTAGAGTAGTCTGAGATTCGGTTCTGATTCGGTATGTGTGACAATTGTAAATACTTTGTGTACAATTTGAGATGGTATATTTACTACACTGTACATACATGTGATATTGTATCATTTTTGGTTTTGTAAAGCATTTGATTTCTGTATGATATTTGAATTGAACTATTCCAGTGTTAGTAATAAAAATGTTTCTCTCCGCAATGTCTGAGCCTGGTTGATAAAACGCTGCTCTAATATTATACTTAAGTAACCCTTATACTTAAGGGCACGTTTCTTTATAAACATTAACATAACTGTGCTTGAGCGTGCGTCCAGTTTCCATTGCTGTGTTCTTGCAATGTTAATAAATATGAAAAGAAAAATCTTCCAATTCAGAATTCCTGAATCTGCCTGCTTTCTTGAGCCACTCCTAATTTCAATGTCCATTTCTCAGCTGATCAATTCCCAATCCCAAACCTCGCAAACAAGTTTCATAAAAAAGAAAATCCATCTCGTACTTTTCGTGTAATCCTGTTAACAAACTATTGCAGAGTGGAAGCTTGATCTGGCTGGCAGAGGATACGAGACTGATTTGGGCAGCTAGTGGAGTGGATGATGACATAAACAGTGAATGAGCTGCTCGACGCGGCTCTCAGGGGATTGCATATAATCTGCATAATCCAAGGGGACACTCACGAGCTCTGTCACAATGTAGGGTTTACTCCAAGCCGAGAGGTTTCTGTAAATCCAATGATTGTCACTCAAAGATTAATCATGTTTCGATTTAAGTCAGTTTGACTTGTAATTGTCATTCAGAATCTGCACCTTCCATCCATCCGTCCATCCTCCACCGCTTATCCAGGGCTGGGCCATGGAGGCCCAGACTTCCCTCTCCCCAGATTCCTCCTCCAGCTCTTCTGCTTATCTCTCCAGCGTGTCCTGGGTCTTCCCCGTCCTCCGAGCTCCTCACCCTCCAGCCGCCCTGCATGTGCCGTTCTTCGCGCACTCGAGAACAAGACCCCGAGATACTTGTTCTCCTCCACTTGGGGTCAAAGACTCGCCATCGACCCAGAGAGGGCAGACGGAGAACCACGGCCCCGGATTTGGAGGTGCTGATTCTCATCCCATTGCATGAGGCCGACAGAACGACATCGTCCACAAAAAAATCAGAGGAAAATCCTTTGGTTTAAGACAATCAAGCTAAATTCTTCTCATCGTTCATGTCAATATTCATTCCCGATGTTAAGATTACACATTTACACAGTTTAATTAATACCTGCCAATATTTACTTTTTTGGAGATTTGGAAATTGCATTTTTATTTACAAATGTCAACACACACAGACATTCTGAATATGTTTGCGCCTTCATTCACAATTTTAGGATTGTACTGGTTTAATTGGTAAAACTGATTCCACGCTGGGCTGCCGCAGTGACTTCCCGTCTGTCTCAATTACCGCGAGACTACAGACGAGATGCCCGTCTGAACATAATATCGCGAGACTACAGACGAGATTCCAGTCTGAATATTACCGCGAGACTACAGACGAGATGCCCGTCTGAATATCGCGAGACTTGTCCGTCTGTATATTCTGTGTGTGTGTGTTTTTTTTTTTTAAAGACTGGTGCGAGTCGGTCGACACGTGGGAAGGAAAGATACTTATTCTACCGGGAGCCGTCTGATAGTCCGGTATTGCGTTCATCGTGGCGGTACCGAGGACCAGACATACTGTAAGTAAGCGCCGAAACTCTGACGAGGGCATTTAGCTGCCAAATGGGGGAAGGTGCACGCCGATGGTCGCGTTCGTACAGTGTGAATAAGTTCAAAGGGGTGCACAAGACGTACATTTTAAACACGTAAAACACGCATTGACGTTTTAAAGCGCATCAGCGCACCGCCGGGAGTTGCCTGCGTCCCCGTCGGCGTGCAGTAATCCCGTGTCATTGAACAGCTAGCCTAGCAGCGTCTGTGTAACTTAACGGGACACAGCTAGCCTCGTTCCGGGTGTGTGAATTGGGCGCCTCGCGTTTGTTTCCCCGACACTGACCGGGCGTCTCGGAACACCGACCGATGTCGCCGTACCGTCAGCTGTGAGCTGCATGTGGCCCGACTCGGTCGCCAGCAGGCTAGCTAGCCTGCAAGCTAACGTCGAACGGGCTGCGGCCCGTGTCAGGCAGGAGGACTCCTCCCCGGACGGTGTCCTCTAACCCTGCGTCAGTCTCTCTTGGTCGCTCGTTTGTTCGTTAGCTTGTGTTATTCATCGGGTTTTATGTTGTCATAACGACATGGTTGCAGTGAAACTGCAGGTCGGGGTCGGACACGGAATGGCGGTCGCGGCTGTTGCAGCAGTGCTTTAATTCACGGACGTGCTAACTTTGTTAGCCACGCTGCCCTTTTTTAATAAGGGTCTTTAAACGCCACCTGGTCGCGTCCTGGCTTCCACTTTCCCCATGCAGTCCTACTTCCTGCCTGTGTGTGTGTGTGTGTGTGCGTGCGTGCAACACGTTGTGCGCGTCAGACGCGTTCGGAGGTGTCGCCTGAACGTTTCGCTTTCAAAGTGCAGGGATCCGCCGCTGAGTTCAGAACTTCACTTGTTTTTATTTAGACACGCAAAGACGGAGTCTTCCGTGCGTTTAGGGAAATAATGAATGAAAGCTTTATTCCGAACATGCTATTCAGAAAGTCGAATAGAAAGACAAACCGAAAACAATGATGGTAGGCAAAATAAAGTCAAAACATGGCCGAGAAGGAGTCGGATGAAGCATTAGCTTATTTAAACCTACCCCTGCTCCACCACTCAATGAACCATATCCCTAACATACAGTCAATACGTATCTACAGAAAATAGTAAAAACATATATATATAATTCATTTTTATACTATATATATATATATATATAATACATGCACAACCAGAATTCCAGCTCTCCCTCGTTTAAATCACACTTTAGAGCTAAATATAGCTAATTCAGCTAACGTAGCCGTAGATGTGTTTGAGCTCTGGGGTTAGCACGAGGCTAACATTGGTCGAGTCCTGCCCGTGACGTAGGCGGCGTGACCCTCCCAACGGTCCTCGGGAAGCCCCATCGTGGAGTCTCTCCTTGGAAATACGGCTTTGAACGCAGTGAGAGGATTCGGTGGCGGCGCTGACACCGCCGCTCCATAAAGTCCACCCGGGTTAATGGCAGCGGGCGAGTCTGCCTGCTGCTGTGCGTCCAGTCGGGGTCGGTTGTAGGTTCTAATGGGTAAATATAGCCCGCCCGCTGCCCTGTGTGAACACAAGGGTCCAAATCTGGACTTGAAGGTCATGAAAAGCCACAAATGAATTCCTATTTGAGCTGGAAGGACTGTTCCACGTTGGTGTGTTTGTAATGGCTGTTGTAACCTTGTCCAAGGTGAATGTGGCGCGTGTGTGTGTGTGTGTGTGCGTGCTACCATTTCAGTAACACTATGCAAAGTCTTCTTATCATGCAAGGTGATACGACTCCTGTCAGCTACGACAGGAGTCATTGTCATGCTCATAATTTCTCCTGAACATGATATGGGAGGATTCCCGTGCATGTGGGTCTTTATGCATACGGTCCAAGATTGACCAACCTGTAGGTTACAACTCGGGATGATCCGATCACGAGCTCGCAGACTCGATCAGGACTTGGATATACATGGATAGTTATTTTCAGAGCTTTTGACCAGATCTGGATTCACAATAGAAATTCTTATTGCATTGTACTTTACCGTATATTCCCTTAAACATAAAGGAACTATGGCTAAAAGTGACTGTTTCCAATCTTAATTAATATTGTATTGATAGCCCGCAGTAATGAGATGTTTAAGGCCATGTTTTCGTGAACTGACTTATCAGTGATCAGTTGCTTCTCCTTTCCTGCCGTCTTTGTCGTGTCCCTTCTACGTCGTTCTTCTTTCACATTCAGAAAATGTGTCTGGACTCGTCCATGTTTTAAATATCGTTTGGCGAGTGGCTAGCCAGATGATATTTGGTCTCTCCATCCATTTGTCAACCTGCACTGGACACTTGGCAGCTGGCGAGCATCGGGGTGTGTTCCCGTACCATTATTGGATGTTGTGTCGCAGAAATTAATGTTTTTGTGGTTTACTGTACGTCCAACAATTGTCTTTGTGCTGCGTGGAGCACTATTTTTGTGGTTCTCGTATTTTTTCCTTTCTTCTTCAGGGTAAATTACTGAAAGTTGACTGGAAAAAACTTTATACTTCTGTTTATGTTTATTTTAATACTGAACAAATAACCTGCCTATTTACTCTCTAGCCAGTGATTTGTAGCATTAGGATCGTAGTTGTGTTGTGCACATAGGCATCTCATACAGGAAACTTGATGTATTCATTCCTATGACGCTTCAGCTCCTTCCTTAACTTGTGATTGAGATGTACAGTAAAATGTGTGAAATATTTTGAAATCAAGCACACTTGTGTCTTTCTGAATCTTTCAGGTGTAGCTGCTAGTGCCCTAAAGAGATGCCACTGAGGTTTCGCTCTGTTGTGCCCTACACACTGCCTGGAATCCTGGCACTTATCGGCTGGTGGTGGTATGTCTCGCGGAAGAAAGAGCGGCTCGCACGTCGTGATGGCCCAGAGCAATCTCCGACCACTGTGGGCCTTAGAACGTTGCCTACCGATGACAGCAATGGTTTGCCTGAGAGAAGCGCCGCATCTCTCAGAAATGAAACGGAAGTCTCCACCCAATTATCTCCAAAGATCAGTTGTGAGAGAATAGAACCTGAGAGTATTTCCCAGGTCGTCATCCAGGACAATGAAGCGGCAGCTTCTCTGGAACAAAGTTCCGAGGAAGCCGCCCTTGAGAGAATAAGCAAAGAAGTCGCAATGTCCTCGTCCCCATCTCTACAATTAACCAGCAAAGATGACAACCTGCAACTTTTATTAAAAGGTGATAAAGAACCAGATAAAAACTCATCACCTGACTTGGGAAAAGATCTAGAGATGCAGCTGATTAAAGTTCCAGCCGAGGTAGAAGAGATGCTGTTGCCCTGCCAGCCCACCGAAGTTACCTGCTCTCCCTTCACAGAGACGCGTCTTTCTGATGCAGAGAGGCCTGAGCCGGAGGGGGAAGTCGCAAAGCACTCCGGTAGTGTTAACATACCAGAGGAGATGAGCATTTGTGTCGCCATTTCAGGTCAAAGGGTGGGTGGGTCAGAGGTTGACTCTCTGGAGTCACCCCCTTTGGCGCAGGATTTCCATCGACGCATTCTGACCAGCACGCTCGGCATGTCCGCCCTGGCTTCCACACCCTTGACCACACGCCGAGACTCCACCACCACGACAATGAGCCCGGAGCACATCCGGGTACAAAGCGGTCAGGGAGAGGACCGGGATCTGGAACGTCTGGCCTCTGAACTCATAACTGAGGTAATCTCTGCAGCCACCCAGGAGGTCTTTACCGTCTCCAGCTGCCAGGTCACAGATAACGGCTGCAGTCGTGGAAGACAAGAGCCGGTCATTACAGAAAAGCAACGCCACCATCTACTGAAAAGCCACGCTCAGATAGGCTGCGAGTCTCGAGAGGCGACGGAGAATGACGAGCAAGGGATGTCTAATGGATGCTCTACGCTCAGCCACGGAGTTCATCAGACAAACAATGCACAGAGAGCCCACTGGCCAACGCCGCCGCACCCCGCGGCACAAGGTGCGCCATTGCAGACTGGGATAACGAAAGAGGAAGCCGCCGCACTGGCTGAAGACTCTGCCTGCAGCACATGCCACTCCGAGGACGGCCTCGGCAGTGAGGACCTTCAGAACAGCATGTTCAGCAACCCAACGGATGCGCTGCGTGTTACGGGCTGCTCAGAGGGACCAGCCACGCAGCCTCAGCCACTGGTTGGGACCTCTCCAGAGGCCACAGCTTTGGTTGACGTGGAAGAAAACTCCGAGGGAGCCGTGTGTGAGCTGAAGAGGCTCAACGGAACGGGCCTGAGGAACGGCGTTCACGGGACGTGTGAGGGGGAGACGGACCAGTCTGGAGGTGAGACCACAATCTTTCTAGTGCACTATATACTGCTGTCAAGCAATTGAAAAAATTTGGGCGATTAATTAATTATGATCTGTAATTGATCTAATTAATCTCAATGGAAAAATTGCTCAGGAAAGCCCTCAACTTGATGTTCATTCATTTAAATTCATTACATTATTGCGGCAGATCCAAAGATCGATATGACAAAAAGTAGCTCTATAAGTTCATTTATTGTTCTTGACAGACTTAAACAGATGCAGTCCTATCCGTTTACATTCTGCTGTATCTGCGACTCACTCGTCCTAAGTACAATGCTTATTTTCCACCACCAGGGGGAGTATTGCTGTGTTTTGTTGTCAATCTCCAAATAATTAGAAAATAAAATAAAACATCAGGTCCATATAAAGTGCTTTAAGTTAACACGTAAAAAAAAACTTGCACATTTGAGTGTCTGAACATATTTCTGACTCTTTCACTGAGTTATAACTGACACGCAGTTCTGCCCCGTAAATACAGTGAAACTTCTTCCGTGCTTTGACTGAATCGCAACAGAATTCACAGAATCTCGCCACTAACGGCCCTTTTTGACCTTTAACTGGATGTGAGGGAGACGGGTGGGCGTGTTGTCTCTAATATTGATTTCTTGGCCACAGCTGGGCCAAACGGTACAATATTATCTGCATGGAAATGAGCCGTTTCTTTTGCTGCTGGTCTTGAAAATGGTGACGACGGGGGGGGCTTGGTCTCTCCAGGCTCCGACGTGAACAGCATGGACTCTGTGGACAGCGGCTGTACTATGGGTGCCGGGGAAAGCCAGAGCAACCACACTGCCTCCTCTAACTCGGAGCTCATCGTCTGGGAGGTCGAGGTGCCAAAGGTGAGTGAGGACGGCTTTAAACTCCCAGATATCAGGAAGCAGAGGTTCTCTTTTGGAGTTTGTGGGATGTCCTCCGAGGACCTCCCATCATCATGTTGCGTTGTGGCCCTGATGAAGTCGTGCTCCTGCTCCTCCGGGACCAAGGTCTTCCTCTGCTCCCTCGTTTGTTTGTTGAACTGCACAGGCTTACCTGGCTTGCACTCTTCCCAGGATATAATTGCGCCACAACCTGCTGCTGGCACCTCCTCCCCACGTGGGATTAAATGGATACACACAATGATATAATAACTGATATACAGTATTACTGTAATATAAAATGTGGTTTTATCATGAGTTTTACCTTCAAGACAGACGGTAGCAGAAGGTAGGGAGAGAGTTGGTCGCTACATAGACGCTTTATTCCTTAACTGTACCGTACATAAACGTAGACATAATAGTTCTGCCTCTGGAAGGCTTTGTGTTCTTGGTATCCTTCTGTTTGAGGATTGTACACATCGATGTACTCCGCTCGTACTGGCGCGTCCCATCATGAATGAGTGAAGCGGCTCACAGCGCTCGGCCATTTATGGGCAGGGCAGCATCTGGAAGTTGCTCGCGTCTCAAAGCACAATATTGTTCGCATGCTGGCTCGTATCGGAGCGCTCGTATGCCGAGGCGTTGCTGCATTCCGCTTCCTGACGTTTCGGATGGGCTGCTCCACCAGACACGGACCTTCTTCTCCTGGTGTGACTCGCGCTGCTGCTGTTTTCCACTCCTTAACTTTCACCCTAGCCTGTGTTACCAGCTTATTTAGCTTTCATTACATGCATCACCTAGCCTGTGTTTTAGACTGCTTCAGCGATGCTCTCCTCGCGGACATTCATCTGACTGTATATTTTGTCTACAATCTCTATATTGCGTCTGTCTCCATAGGAACAGTCTAGCTTGATAGAATGTTCATAGCATAGCATTTTACCGGTAGAATTCTTCCGCACTTCTGGTTAGGTGCTAAACTGAATTTCGTCACCTCGTACTTGTACACGTGTAACGACCGTAAAGTTGAGCCTAACTTGTACAGTAGCCCCGTTTGGACACTGTCTGATGCATCGTTGTCTCCTCTGCCCATCTCACTTGACCAGTACCACGTAGGGCGGTTAATAGGGAGGCAGGGGAGATACGTGAGTTTCCTGAAGCAGAGCTCTGGTGCAAAGATCTACATCTCCACACTTCCTTACACGCAGGAGATCCAGATCTGCCACATAGAGGGTGAGTTGTCCTTTGAAGGCCGCGTCCTTTGGTTCCGACGCCATGATGAAAGTGCCATCTTTCCAAGCTCCATGACGACTTTTGAACGTTCTCGCTCTCTCCACCCCCCCCTCTCTCTCTCTCCAGGTACACAGCAGCAGGTCGACAAAGCCTTGTCCTTGATTGGGAAAAAGTTTACAGATCTGGACTTGACGAACCTTTATGCACCCCCGCCGCCCCCGCTCACTTTGCCGTCACTTCCCATGACCTCCTGGGTGAGGATGAGTGTTCTGCTCATTTCGTAGGACTTTTCCCGCGCCTCCTTTTTCCACGTGTGATCCCGAAGTCGAGGGCGCGATTCCATTACTAAAAGAATATAGCTGCGTTTTTCTTTTTTCTCTTTGTTATTAGTTGGTGATGGTTAGTTACAAATTTCCTGAAGGTTTTTTAATCCTTTATCAGGTAATAATAAATAAGAGTTGTCTGGTAGACTTGGATCTTAACGGAGGCCAGCATGCAGAACAAAGTAACTTAAATCAAAGCAGAGACCACATGGATAGTTTAGACATGTACAAATTCTGTAATAAAAAAAGATGAATGTGACCTTTTGAATTGTTCAAATGTAAAAAGTTATTCTTGCAACCCAGATTAAATTTATTTTTTGGAGGGGGGGAGGGGGTGCAAAAACAATGTTGGTCATGACACGTTTAATTGTTCAAAAAATAAACGGTGTCAACGGAAGCTGGAAGCTGAAGCCACAAAGTTTCTGAACAGCTTCTTCCTGTCGTTCCTTGTTTCAGCTCCTGCTCCCCAGTGGCGTGACCGTCGAAGTGATCGTGGTGAATATTGTGTCGGCTGGACACATCTTTGTCCAGCAGCACACCCATCCTACTTACCATGCCCTGAGGAGTCTGGACCAGCAGATGTTCCTCTGCTACTCCCAGCCGGGCACCCCCACCTTGCCCTCGCCTGCCGAAGGTAAACCCCGGGGCTTCAAGTCGGAGCTGCAAACGAACGCAGCCACAAAAATCCAAGATGGAGTCGTTGTCAAACGGCGACCAAATTTAATGCTGCCATTAATGTCAGAAACCGTTCCGTCAGCGAGCGGGACCTTCACAATCATTTCAGAAACATGCATTTTGCATTCACTCAGGTTACCTTTATTCAATGTCCAATTTTGTTTGATGTATCCACGTTTGCTTTGGATGTCAAGCAAAATAAAAGCGATCAGGATGCAACCAGTGAAATGCATCCAGTTGACACCTACCTTTGATTTGTCCCATATTTCCCGTCCACAATTGAGCTCATTTACGTGTCTGGTCGAAACAGTTGCATTTATTTTACTTCCATTGTCCAAATTTGCCAAAACTATACAATGAACACTACTTATTGGATAACTTTTTTTTTTTTTTTTCTTTGGAGTGTTTTTACATTTTAATCAAAGGTAGAGCCGTCCGCTCGTAAAAACCGAAAGTCACAGCCGAGCATGCGCACAAATAACCGTATTCTTGGTTTTCGTTGTCAAGCGTAACAACGTGGTCATGGCGGGTAAGAACGTTAAGCTATGTCGCCCAGGATGGGTTTACGTCAAAAAACCCCATAAGAACGACAAATGTGCTCAGGACAAAAGAAAACGCCACAGCACAAGAAATCTATCGCGCCACATCGGATCGGCGCACAAGATTGAAGCGATGCATCTGCGAAAAAGCTCTTGACAAGAAATGTTTTTTTTTGTGTGTAAAGTGTGTAATTGTGTATATATATATATATATATGTATATGTGTTCAGTATACCCTGTAGTATCACCAATTAATACCCTTATAAAAATGTTGCAGAGGAAGAGACCAACTAAATCTGGAGTTGCCAAAGGCGGTTCCATTTTGATATTCCATTGTTGCCATTAATGTTTATCGGGTCCATAAATCTTTTGCGCATTTCTGCCCCAAAACATGTTTAAAAGTGCGATTTTATTATTTATTACAGAAATACTACTCAAATAC
The DNA here is from genome assembly GCF_040956055.1 of Brachionichthys hirsutus. Lineage (NCBI taxonomy): Eukaryota > Metazoa > Chordata > Actinopteri > Lophiiformes > Brachionichthyidae > Brachionichthys > Brachionichthys hirsutus. The sequence goes on from NC_090907.1 coordinate 11,988,760, forward strand.
TGAGCTCGCCCCTCGGTGTAACATTTCACTACACAATATCAGACCATTATGTCGAGGCCTGGCTGTAGCTACGCATTTAAAACGTATAATCTGAGGTAACTGAACAATATTAGAGCACGTTAATGACCCATTCTTTAGTGAACAACTTACCTTTCCGGGCATAAACAGTGAACTGTGTTTGTGTTGAAGTAATATATTTTATTGAGTTATTATTCTATGAAACCGAAACCGAGGGCCAATTCCCACAACCGGGCGGCATTGGTCTCTTGTTCCACAACATTAGATAAGAGTCGTCTCATCACGGTGCGTTAGGAGGGATTTGCTCCGTCTTTACAACTTCAAAATGTTTTACGCTAAAGCCACGTGTGGAATTCTGCCTTTTTAATGTAATATTTTTGCAGCGTCGTCCTACGTTCTTTTGATCTTCTCCGACCTTGTCTGTGTGCAGTTGGCGTGATCTGTGCCGCTCCGGCCGTGGAAGGAGCCTGGTGGCGGGCTCAAGTCATCAGCTTCTACAAAGAGACGAGTGAAGTTGAAATCAGATACGTTGATTATGGAGGCTACGACAGAGTCAAGATAGATTCACTGCGGCAAATAAGGTGAGCGCCAACGGGGGAGGAGGGGGGGAGGAGGGGGGGAGGGGGGAGGAGGAGGAGGGGGGAGGAGGAGGAGGAGGAGGAAACGGAGACGGCGTCGGAACATCTGCTTCAACATTTCAGCAAGATTATTATAGGAAATAATTTTCCATTTTGGACTTGCTACATATTACACTCTAGTACCGACTCCATTCATGATTACACATGAATGATGGGTTTATATTCATTCTTCTAAGATGGCGCCGTCTGAAATGGTTCTGGGTTTTAGTCTTAGTCCAAGGCCTTACAGAAAATCACGCAACAGATGTTCCTCCTTGGACTCGAAAGAACGCAGCTCGGGGAGTCTGCAGTAGAACCACGAGGCATAACGGAGCGGTGTCTGGAGATGACCTGGTTTTCTGTTCATGGCACGCTTTTATTTTGTTAGATTACTAAATGTAAATGTTTCTAAACTGCCTAACGGGGTTTCCCTTGTCGTTCTCAGGTCTGACTTTGTAACGCTACCGTTTCAAGGTGCTGAAGTTCTGCTTGATAACGTCGCTCCACTTCCAGGTACAGCATGCTGTGTCGGCGTCTTTTATTTTGTAATATCTCGAGAACCGTGCAGCTTTAAAGTCTAACTGGAGATTTCGGTGCGTCTCGCGTTCAGCGACGGGGCTGTGAGGCTCGCTCACATTTTTGTGCGTTTGTCAGGAGAAGATCGTTTCTCGGCGGAGGCCACGTCTGCGCTGGAGGAGCTGACCAGAGGGGTAGCGCTGCTCGCTCAGGTCCGTCCGCCACACGGTCCAAACCGCTCGCCGGGCTCTCGGCCGGTTCCCTGTCACAGACGTTTGTGCTTCTCTCCGTTTAAAGGTGTCGAGCTACGACAACGGCACGGGCCTCCCGCTCATCCACCTCTGGAACATGGTTGGAGATGAGGTACGGTTGATACGGCAGCCGTCGGTCTGTGAACGCTGCTCCATCCTACGTTTACAATAAGCTAAAGTGACCCGGGTCGGATTTTCGGTTGCGTTTTCCCGTCCACCCGTACATCAGTAGCTCCATTCGGATCCTGGCGTTTGTTCCGTATCCATGGAGGCAGTGGCGGTCATGGGCGCACAGACTCTCACATCTACGCTAACCTGTGGTGGAAAGTAGGAAGATGTGGGAGCCAGTAAAATTTAGCTGCCGACTCGAAGACGGAAATCAAATGAAAATGCCTTCAAATTGGGGCGACGTCACTTGGTTCCATCCAGTCAGAGGATGAGATGTGATTATCGTTCTGTTGTAGAAGGTAAATCATTTTCGGTGGCATTAACCCTTTCTTTCTAAAGCGGCGCTCGACTCATCGGGAGTCGCTCCAGACCCTGAAGCTGCTGCTACACATGGAGCTTCCTTTGCTAGCAGAACGCTTTACACACACACACACGCGCATTACGGGGAGTGCTTCAGAAATGTTGCACGTTTGTGAGGCCGCTAAATGTTAGCATCTGGACTTGTTTCATCGGTTTGCTAGTTGTACGTTGTTGGCGGTTTTCCTGTCGTGCTCATTCTGGGTTTGGCCGTGTGTGTGCGTGCGTGTGTGTGTCCTGCACACAAATTCTGTTTGTGTTTCCTTTCGGTGAGATGCGTCTGACTGGTTCTCCTCATCTTGCAGATCATGTCGGTGAACCGTAGCCTGGCAGAGAGAGGCGTGGCTTTGTGGGTGGATGGATTTTGAACAACTTACCTTTCTTACCCCCCCCCCCCCCCCCCCCCCTCCAGGGCGGGACCCAGGACTTCCTGGGGTTTGAGCCCACACAGGCATTAGACACACCACTGAATCAAAGAGGAGTGCTTTGAGAAAAGAATTATGTTCAGGCTTAATGTACATTTAACACTGGCAAAAAACCCAACAACCTGTCCCGTCTTATTATTGTACACAAGAAGAACTTACAGGAGAGGAAAAGATGCGTGTAAATTTTAAAAGAAAATCTATATTGTGATTAATAAAGGTTCAACCAATATTTTTATTTCCATCCTGCCATAGCTTTTGTTTCTGGAGGAGCGACGCCTACGTCAGGATGTAGATGCTTTCATGGACATTCCCAGGATGTTACACAAGTGGGAGGGCTGGAAGGTCAAAGAGGCGGAGCAAAGAAGGTCACCTCGGTGGGCGGCCCTTCAGAGATGCGAACTTCTCTGGCTCTCCAGAGTCGATGCTGCTTAAAACGGAACTCCCAAATTGGGCGAGGCTTCAGACCTCAACTGCGATCGTGTGGTTTGGGTTTATAGGAAGAACAAAAAAAAGGATGCGTACAGAATATTCCGCTGCCGTGGGGGGGGGGGCTGGCTGTAAGAAATCCTGGATTGGGAGAACTCAACTTAAACTAGGACATTTGAAGAACAAGGAACGCCAACTCGGCCAGAGCTACAGAAGGTCTCTGAATCTGAGCTCGTGTCTTCCCGTTCCGAGGTCCAACCCACTCTCATCCGGAAAGATCCGGAAGGATAAGGAAAACCGCAGAGGCCGTAGATCAATTGTTTAAGTTTTATCAGAATACAAAACTAAATGCGGTACTGAGAGGATGATGAGTTTGATTATCGACTGGTGAATCACGATTGGCTCTTAAATTGAAAGTTCCTTTTCCATCTGATGATGGGCGTAGAAAAAGCTTTTAAAATAAGCTTTGACGAAGAAAACAACGGCTCGACTGCAGGGTCCCAAAAAAAAAAACGATGGCTCAAGTTTCACCTCGCAAGAGTCTCGATTGTTACGGAGAGCGTGCGAAACCCAACGGGGGCCCTTTATCGGGGGTTCTCAGGAGAACGCGGTGGAATATTAACGAGTCGCCCCGCGGGATGAGAACCAGACGAGAGAACGTTCATCTGTCCCTGAGTGGACGTGGATTTCGGCCATGCTTGTAACGTCCCTGGCGTTTGCGATCTGCCTCGGGACGTCTGAGCGTGAATCAAATCGGTTTAGCTCCACGTCAGCGTCTTGAAGTCGGACCACGAGTTCGAACTCGATGGATTCGTTTTCATTGGTGGACTTGTAGAGCGGCTCTCCAGGGAGACGCCGCTCTGCTCGCCTGCGCCCGTCCACGCAGTGGCGGGACGGATTCCCTCCCGGGCTGATCTTCAGGTGCATTTCAGGATTTATTGTCAGTAATTGAGTCGCTTCGATGGAAATGAAATCGCTGTTTGAGGAGATCAGGGGGCAACGTGTTGACGAAAGCATCGCAGTGGGGACAACGATCGTCCGTCAATAGAAGATGGGTGTAACGTCTCTCAGGAAAGGTCACTTGGGTCATGAATAAACATCCCTGGGGGGGCGGTCATTTTACTTAGAATCTCAGGCAGGGACCGACTGATCCTCCCTGTCCTCTGTTGGACGGGCACTGTCAGATCCTCCTTATCCTCTGTTGGACAGGAACTGTCAGATCCTCCCTGTCCTCTGTTGGACGGAAACCACCGATCCTCCCCGCCCTCTGTTGGACAGGAACTGTCAGATCCTCCCCGTCCTCTGTTGGACGGAAACCTCCGATCCTCCTCGTCCTCTGTTGGACAGGGACCCTCTGAACCTTCGGGTCTTCCCCAGATTCAGATCGAACTTGTCCCTCTCGACTCGTCCCGCCTGAAAGGTCTGCTCCAAATGACTTGTTCATTTCTCTGTAAATACGACTTGACTGTCCTTTTCTTTAGCGCTGGAGGTGAACATCTAAAGGGAACGTTTTTTGGTTTCTTTGGTCCGTTCTGGTTCAGCCTGCCTCGTCTCTTTTAGAATCGGTGCTCGAGCAGCGGGACTAACTGAAGTGTTCTGAGTTATCTTTGGATTATTTAAACGGGTGTGGAGCGCTCGCACCCTGAAGCGTTTAACGTGTACAGATCTTTTGCTAGGCTCATGAGTTTGATTTGTTGATTGTACAGATCTATTAGTGGGGAAAAATAAAATAATTCAAACTGTTTGCGGTGCTGTGTTGTTCCGTTCTTCATTATGAGGCGCCTTACAGATGTTCTGGGTAACCGTTTAAACGATAACGTGACTTTATACATGTCAAATTAACGGTGCAAAATCAGCCAAGGGCAACAAGCAGTAATCTGGATAGATTATTTATCCCAAAGGAAATTCAGTCTCTGTGCTACACAACTCACAAAGCCAGTCTTTGTGTAACGGTTAAAAGTTCAAACAGTGTGACGTTGCTCAGACAATCTCTTATTAAGGGTTTGGTTCTGTACCCTTTGCATGGGTTTATTTCCTCTTGGTGGGTTTCTGTCAAATATAGAACCTCTCGGCTCTGGGGCATTTGTGACTATAGACACTATTCTAATCACTAATGTAACTGGTTTTAATATATTTAATTTTAATTATGTAAGAACCAGAATCAGGCTGGGTCACTGGGTTAGATCCTGGCCTGGAAGGTAAATGGTTCCGTGGTGAGGCAGAGACTCAGTCATGATTCTAATGATTGATATGCCTCAACCAGAATCTATACTCGCCACAGAAAACGCCCTGGATTTTCAATCCCGGGCGATCTACAACTGGCCTGTTGGGGGCAGTGTCGCGCCTTCGCTGCGTCTATTCTGCCACGGAGTCGAAGAAGAAGAAGGGGAAAAAAAGGAGAAGAAGTAGAAGAAGAAGGGATAAGAAGCGTTCCTGGGTTTTCGTGTGGAGAAATAGCATTCTTCTTCTTTTTCGACGCTGATATTGACGGTTCTGCTGGAGCTCCCCTCGACGCCGGCGCTGTGTCTGTTCCGCCGGACGTTCTGCGCTTCTGTGAGTAGCTAGTAATGCGCCGTTAGCTAGCAATGCTCCCCCCCCCCCCGGTCCAAAGGACATGTTTGACAACACAGCTGTTCCGGGAAACAGAGGGGGAAATGTAGGGCTCGTAGATGCTTCAAGGCGGCGATAGGAAAGCGTTTATCCACTCGCTGCTGTGCTCGCGTTGCATTGTGGGTTAGCAGGACTCCCGACATTGTGAAGCGGCTCGTCCGAGTCGGAGGGGACTGCTCGAGGCCTCGTTCGGTTCGCATGTCGGACGATGATCGTTTAAAACTAACGCTTGCTGCTAGCATTCGCTGTTGTAGCACGAAGCTAACGCCTACAGAATGTTTGTTGTGAATTGGCTCGTAGCGTTGGCCCAGAAGCGCGGCGGGAACCTCGGGTCCCGAACATAATTCGATCCGTAATACTGTTCGAAAACCGAAACTATATTTTCCCACAGGAAATGTAAGCTCGATGAATCCGTTCCTACGCACCAGATCAATACCCATTTACATGCCTACAGTTATATTAATATGCAACTACGTGTATCTAAACAACAGAAGGGACATAGAAGTGTAAATAGTACGAAAAGTAAAAGTTAAATGAACACAATTCTGTCTCATTTACAGACCGTTTTGTCTGCGGTGTTGGGAGACAGGGGGATGGACAGGGGGGTTATTCCTCCTCCATAAAATGACTGGGTAACTGTCCTTCTGGGGGTTTTCCTTCTCTTTAGCTCAGTTTTCTTAAGAAAAGTCTAAATCGTCGATTTCTCCATCCCGCCCTGCAGCGAGATCCGAGACACGAACGCCATTTTCATATTTGACGGTTATTTCCTTTAGTTCAACAGTAGTTCTCACCACTTTCCTCTTTTCTCTTCCAGTAGTTTAACTGCAGCCTTTCTTTGGATCCATGACTAAGAGCGAAAGAGAACAAAGGGAAACATTAGCACAGAGTCTTCCTCCTCCGGCGGCTCGACTCAAACTGAACCGACTCGGCTAGACTCCGCCTTCGTTCGCGTGTCTTCGGATCGCCTCGGCTCCGCTCGTGTGTTTGAACTCCGAAGATGTGTTCGACTTCCGAACACATCTTTTGGTCAAAAAAACGAGTTGTTCCACTGCCGAGACGTTCGAGACACGAGGTTCCACTGTGCAGTACTATTGACGACGATGCGTTCAAGTGTCACGCATCGAGGGAAAACCCCGAGTTCTGCGCTGCAACTTCACATTATGGCACATTTTCAAAGCGGTAATTCAAACCTGCGTGATGATAAATTAAGGGACGGGATGAAACTGAGTCCAACATCTGATAAATATTTGTGTGGTTTAGGAGTAATCAGAAAAACTACCGACAAGGAAACGCGTCAACAACTTGTAACAATTAACAGATCTTCATGGAAGAAAGAATGTTGTACTTTTGATATGCGTCGCCGCCTGAGTAGACCAGTCCTTGCACGCATTATAATAGTCAGCCATTCTGGATTCACCTGAATGAGAATTAGTATTGGGAGAAGAGCACTCTTACTTTGGAATACCATGTTTGTTTTAGAATGAGAAACTAAGCAGGGGAAAAATAAAGTTAAACTGGAGGTTTCTGTTGTTGTCGTAATTTACAAACCAACAACGGCAGACTACGGGAGCCGTCCTGCCGGGAGGTTGGCCGCACCAGAGGCAGCCAGGCCCCCGAGGATGACGAGTCTGTTCAGGCGCAACAGCAGCAATGGAGGCTCCAGAAGCAGCGGGGACAGCAATGGACAACTCAACAACAGCAGGCCCAGCAGGCAGGTCCGACGCCTGGAGTTCAACCAGGCCATGGAGGACTTCAAGACCATGTTCCCGTCTATGGATTACGAGGTGATCGAGTGTGTGCTGCGCTCCAACAACGGCGCTGTGGATGCCACCATCGACCAGCTTCTCCAGATGAGCGTCGACGGACACGGCTCAGATGACAGCTCGGACTCGGATGACAGCATCCCACCTGAGGTCGGTGGAAAGTCTCGAAGGGAACAGACGAATGATTCCGCTGGGATCTTGAAAAGTAGCGAACGAGTGACTGTGAGGCACAGAGCTTAAGCTGCACCACGTGTTTCCCCTCTAGATTCTCGAGAGAACGTTGGAGCCCGACAGTTCCGACGAGGAGCCACCTCCTGTCTACTCTCCACCGGCATATGATATGCACATTTATGACAGAAAATACCCAGAATCCCCACCAATACCTCCACCAAGGTAAGGAAGGTAGTCGAGGCTTATGCACCCATCATAAGAGCTACCGTTCTCAAATCGGTGTGCGCTTCTGATTTTATAAAGTGGAGGGATTGTAAATGGATTAAAAAAACAAAGTGAGAATGCATTCCATTCCTCTGGCTAATTAATTAAAAAAAGAGGAATCTAATCTTACCAATAAACTTTATATTATGCACTTGCAATAACTATTAAACAAGTATTACACCAATATCTACTCAATAATCGCTTCTGTCCAGATTCTTGTCATAAATTCCACATTCTTGTCTTTTAATCCGGGTTCTCAGTTTTGAACCCTTCATTGCCTCGTTAACGAAGCAAGGCGGCTGTAGATAAACCGTGTTTTAAGTCTGACTCCTGGTTTGTCTGTTAAATGAAGTTTTATTTTCTTGGAGGTCGTCGGCGCCTCTTCACAGGCGAATGTCACTTGGGGAAAATCCGGTCGTTTTTCAAAATAAAACGCCTTTTAGATGCTAATAATCGATATAACGGAAATTGTATACATTAGTTATTCTTTCTGTGCGGCCCGGTAACAGATGCCTCACGGACCGGTACCGGGCCGAGGCCCGGTGGTTGGGGACCCCTGCTGTAAACCACTAACTGGTTATTGAATCCAACGATTGACGAGACAGTCAAACCTCGCATGTTCATTATTGGGGTTTAATTCAAGCAGCTCAGATATCTGGAGGGTTTCCCTCATCCTGAATAGTCGAGTTGCTGAATAACGCAATGCTAAGGAATGAATGAAACCACAAAGGGTTAAAAACAAAGGTTTTTGTTTCTTTATCCATCAATCCTTTGGACACTTAAAAAAAAAAAAAAAGATGCATTTTCATGTATCGTTTTGCGTGTTGATGCTAAACTTGGTATTGACATCAAAGCTAACCGGTTGTGTCGACGTGTTTCTCGCTTTAAATCATTCACTGGAATCAAAAGTTGGACGACGTCGCTCACACAGCTGTGTGTTTTTCCTCGCTGATCTGTCGCAGGTTTGAAACGGCGCCACCTCCAGGTCACCAGCTGGTTAAAAGCTACCGGAACTGGAACCCTCCGATGCTTGGAACGCTCCCGGAGGATTTTCTCCGCATCCTGCCGCAGCAGCTCGACTGCGTAAAGGTAAACGGCACAAAAAGCAGCATGCACGTGTTGGTTGGGGTAACCTGACTTTAACCTCCTGAGACCCAGCCCTTTGACATGTTCTCTGTAGTGGACAAAATGTCCACTGAGGACGCATTTCAACGGGCTGGGTTACGCCCCCTCAAACAGCCGAGGTGGCGTTTTCTCATGCCTCCTCTCGGAAAGACGGTCTCTGCGAACCACATCCTGAATTCTTCCTGGAATAACGAGCATTGTGTTCTCTGGGCTGAATGGCACTCAAAGAGTTAAAGAGTTCCTTTATTTTGCCGATCGCATCCTGGCCGGACCTTTATGGGCATGCGATTGTTAAAAACTGTAAGAAGGGTCACAGCTGCTAAGCAGGTTGGGGTTGGTAGTTTCTGACTATTCTGCCTGAAAATATACGGCTTGCAGATTCTGTAACTTCTTTTAAAACACTTCTGAAAACGTATTTATATAGATTGGCTTTTAATTGATTCCTCTATTTTAATTACTTTTCATTTATTTTATTTTAATTTTATTTTTTAACATTGTTTTATTTTATGGTTCTTGCTTTTGAACTGGGTACCTCGTCTCATCAATGTTGCATTTAAAAATCTGTTTTGCTTATTGATTATGTATTTTTATGTTTTGTATGGTTCTTGTTTATTTTTTATTGTCTGTAAATGAGTTTTATTTCTAGAAAAGTGCTATATAAATAAAACATATTATTATTATTCTCAAGTGCTTCACAGCCAAATGACGCCAGTTCGTACTAGAACCAATAACCTCTGTGGTGTTCACAGAGCAGTGCATGCCAGCCTTCGCTGCCATCGTCCTCCTCCGTTTCTTCAACGAGCCTCTCCGGATCCGGATCAGGAGCGGCAGGGACGGCCGCACGTACGGGTTTGCCAGCGGGAGCGTCGGAGCAAGACAGGAAACTGAAGCAGTACCTGGAAGACGAGCGCATCGCCCTCTTCCTGCAAAATGAAGAGTTTATGAGAGAGCTGCAACGTAACCGGGAGTTTCTCCTCGCTTTGGAGAGAGGTATGAGCATATGGGCCGGTCTCCACAGCGAAGGCACGAGGCCCGAGTCGGCAGCGGCACTGCTTTTAGTGCTGTCGGGTTGTAAAGGATCGCTGTCTTTGGAAATGGGAAGAAGAAATAATACACACGTATTGGATGCTAATCTGAACGATTTAATTAGCGCAAACGGCAACGATCATGTTTTTATTCCTGACCCAGTTTTGGTTCACGCCCTGAGAGTTTATCGTCTTTGACTCCGGTCCTGTTAAAAAAAAATGTAGCGAGAAATGGCGCCCCCTGCCTGATGATGATGAATATATTTATTAGATAGAATGTTAGAGTACAAGTACAGTCACACAGTAGCATGTATTACAGTACAAGTACAGTCAAACATCCTGTCTAAGAGGAGCATTTCAAAAAAGCCCTTGCGGTCTTGTTTCCGTTGAAAGTCCTTCATACATAAATCATCCGCAATTAACAATACAAATTTAACAATACAAAAAAAAATAAAACCAATATTAAATTACTCAATTGATGCAACGTAACATTAGAAAAATAAAAATAAAATGATTTTACACCGCCAGTGCAAACTAACAATTAATCTAAAATAAATTACACCACTGATGCAAAATGACAATGAATGACAATAAATAACTTACATAAATTACAATAAATTACTAAGGCAATTAATATGTGCAACGTAGGTGGACAAAAAAAAGGAGGGGGGGGTTTAATCCGGAGAGTCGTGATGACTATCTCCGTTTATGTCCCCCTGAAAGGTGTATCTTTAGGGCCGTTTTGAAGGAGGCCAAAGAGGTGCATGTTTTGAGGGCGGGAGTCAAACCGTTCCACCCTTGGGTGGCTGTATTGTAAAAAGATGATTTACCCATGTTGGTCCTATAGGAGGGGGTAATCAGGTTGTTGTTTGAGCTCCCTCTAGTGTTGTGGCTGTGGGTGTCACTAAATCTGTGGAGGTGTTCCGTCAGGTATGCAGGGATTGAGGGGACTGAGTGCAGAGCTGCATTGACTATTTTAAATGCCAATCCCATTTTGAGCTGTTTAACCCTGTCTTCTACCCTGAGCCATTTTAGGCTAGCAAAATGTCCAGGAAGAACACGGGTTGCGTTTCAAGATGAAAGAACGTCTTGCCTTTCGCCTTTTAGCACTGTAACGTTGGCCGCTGTCAATGCTGATGGGTCGCTTTGTTTTGTTTTCACACTTTGCTTTTGCTTTCCTTTAGCAAACTTGGACTCGGCAAAAATATAAATGCAGCATTTGGCTGAAAAGATCTTGGACTTTGTCCAAGCACAAAAAAGGTTTATTCCCCTCAAATTCTGTTCCCAAATTTGTTTTAATCTGTGTTAATGATGAATTGATCCACCTTAACTGTGTCTGTAGTGTTTTGAGTTATCTTGGTGACGGAGAGAGAAACTTTTCACAGTTTTAAAATCAAGGATCTTTTGTTTGCATCTTTTAACATCATAACCAACTAAAGAATGTCAAATAAATATGGTTGAATATACACGAGGCACATTGTTTTGGGAAAGGGCGGCTTCATACTGTATCGTGTTTGTGGAATAATGATTGTTGCAATTCAGGCATTGCCGATTGGAGCTAAACGTGATGTAGAAGATGAACAGCTGCCTTTCCTGGTAACAACGAAGCGGAGTTTAAAACGGCTTCCTTGCACGCCGGTGGAGCTTCATGCAGTTTAAACATTGCACCGTTGCACCGGAGCCCATCACATCCTCCTTCCTCTCGTAACATCTGCTCTCTCTGCAGATCGCTTGAAGTATGAATCAAAGAAATCAAAGTCAAATCATTCGTCTGGCACGGAGAATTCCACAGGTAGATATTCCTCCTCCAGCCTATTGGAACTGTTTCTTTGCAAACTGCGCCTGACTGTGTGAAGTCTCGGTCCGGCAGGCCTCGCCCTAATCCCAGCTCAGATTAAGGAGGTGTGGCTTCCTGTGTCTGCTTGCAGGAGAACAAGACTCTGCAGCTTCAACGGAGGCCGTATCGGACGACGCCCTGTTCAGAGACAAGCTGAAGCACATGGGGAAATGTAAGCTTCCCGACTGCTAGCGACGTCGCTGTGTCGTATAAATAGCTGCTTCAGCACGTTTTATGGCCTCTGATGGTCTTCTCACCTTCAGCAACGAGAAAGAAGCTGTTTGAAATTGCCAGAACGTTCTCTGAGAAGACGAGGAGGAAGTCAAAAAGGAGGCTTCTCCTGAAGCACCTCTCGTATCCTTGGCTTCACCGCTAACACATCCTGCAGCCGAGTTTGTGTCTCCAGTTGAAATCTCGTCTTTACTCGTAGCGGACGAAATAAAACGCGATCAATCAAAAAATTGAATTTTCTCTATTTTTTTTTTTTTTTTTCCTTTCCTCGTTAATCTGGAATCCCGACAGAAAGTTTGTCCAGATTCTATTCCCATTATTTTTCAACGTTTTGGGCTCTCATGCATCTGAAGGTGTCTGTCGTGGATGGATTCTGTCTTCCAAGGCTGGAGTTTTGTCTTTCTTAACGGAGCTCCTTTCCAGATTGGGCACGGCCAACTCTACGGCCAATCTTCTGGACAACGTCGAGGGAAACCCCTGTGGTAAGATCTGCATGTCTCCCAGGCAGCGGGGCCGATAACTGGTCCGGTCCCACACGAGACCATCAACGCCTCTGAAGTGCAGCTTCATCCATGCATTGTGCATGTCGGTGGATTTAAGAGAACGAACCTCCTCGTGGGAGGACGGTTCACCTTGGTGCTGTCCCTCAGTTGAAAACTAAAACCAGTACAGCAAGCATTTAAGAACACCACAGGTGACCTTTTTTTTTTATGAATGGTTTTCCTTTCTGGGATCGGCTCATAGATTCCGGCGTGTGCTCACACACACCCAGAAAAACAAGGATACAGCAAACCGTTTTACGGATTCATGTCAGAAAACATGTTAATCAGAAATAAAATGATGTGGAAATGTATCACGCCCGAGTCCCCAAACTCTGAAGAGATAAAGTGATGGCGCACCTAAACCAAACTCTACAGGCTATGGTGGAACCTGTCGCAGGTATTATCTTTAAAATACCTGCCTATCTATGGAAAGATGCGTCTTTCAGGTTGGGCATTAAACACGGCGATAAAGAATTTCTTTGTGATTCGTGTGTATATTTTGGAAGCCCTCCCAAAATGATTATGCCTGCTTTATTGTCCGTGTCCTGCTGTCTGTCTGCGTGTTGGACGGGTCCAGCCTGATAAAAATCACACCTGCATCGGGGCTGTCCGTGGGATCGGACCTGAAGCGTCTATCGCATCCGTTTTGTGACTGTTTATTTCTGTGAAGCGTGGAGAAAGTTTCCCTTAACGGTGCCACGACTTCTGTTTTTGTGTATTAATATAAACACAAGTATTCCAACCATCAGCCTGAAGTGTGTGTGTGTGCGTGTGTGTGTGTGTGTGTGTGTGTGTGTGGGGGGGGGGGTTAATAAGAATCACCTCTCAAGGTGCAGCCTGACCCCGGACCGCTTTCTGTTGACCTGACTTCCTGCTGTAGTGTAAAAACGTAAACGTAAACGTGCCTTACTTTCTGCTCTTGTTGTTTTCGTGACTGCTCAGAGGAGGACGGCCACCCGAGAAGACCGAACACTCAGGAAGTCAACGAACAAGTCGATTAGCCGATGTCAAGGTAAGAGCAGTGAGCTCTCCAACGTTGTGACGTGGTCGGTTCAGCGTGACGGCCGCATCGGGATGGGACGAGCTTCCAGGCCCTTCTGTTCCGTTATTGTCGACTCATTTTCCCAAACTCTCCTCTGCGTTTCAGATGCTCCCATGCTGCACCATATCAGGGTTACCATGGCGAGGGCAGCACAACCCCTTTCATCCCCGTTTAACCCCTTTCTAATCCAAACCAGCTAATATAAGACCCAGCCGTGGGTGGAGGCCCCCTCCCCCGCCCTTCCCTTTGTCCCAGGAGGAATTTCACTTTTCCCAGCTTTGGGAAAAGTGTCTGGAAATATATTTTCTGTTTTGTAACAACTATTTCTTAATGGGCTCCTTCAGTCCACTGAGAGAGTCCAGTGTCGAGACGAGCTTCTCTGTACAAACCTGTAACTTTTTTTACTCCTGTACATGCTGGTAATTTCAGATCCAAAGTGTGTGCGCTCCTTTTTATACGGTAAACGATGTAGACTTTTTGTTTGTTTTGGTTGTGTAATCATCATTGTCTGTTAGCAAGATAACTCAAGGAAGTTACAGACAGATCTTGATGAACCTTTCAGGAGATGTTGGGAAATGTTACCAGGAACAGATTATTACATTGTGGTGATGGTCCAGAAGAGATTCTGGATCAGTTTGAAATCTTTGGTTACATTGAAGTCAATGGAGATTCAAAATCTGTTCCTTAATATCTTTGTTGATTATTGATTGATGCTTATGGAATTCGACCCAGTCATGTAGGGTGGGGGTCTCTATCTCACCACCGAATCTCATCTGGATCGGATCCAGAATGGACTCAGTAAAGCAATATTTCATTTTAACATTAAAACCCATTTATGGATTTAAAAATCAGGTAAAAAAATCAACTCTGATTCACTTTTACTTTTCCTGGTTGGTGTGTAAAGATACCAAAAACAATTTAGAACCTCGTGGTGCTGATCCAGATCACCATGTGGACGGTGTAGATCCAGTTAGGATGGGAATGGGCAGCTTGGCGGAGGTCTGCGCTCTCTGAGTGATTTTCTAGTTTTTATTTTCCTGTTCCACCACCGGGGCACTTTATTCCCATTTCACCGCTGTTACTGCGTCACAGAGGTGCCAGACTGACGCCCCATTACGCCTTCATCACATTCAAGTAGAACAGTTATAATAGAATACATGTATGTCTCTTTTAGCTGCAGCAAAGGGACATATGTCATCTACCTCCCACCCGTTCGGCCACGGGGGGGGGCCTCTCCGGAGTTAAATGGCGTGTCTGCAGTAGAAATGTGTGTGTCCGTCCAGCTGTGACAGCGGCTTCAATTAAATCTGTGATTTTATAACTGTAATAATATTCTGTTAAACCTCCAGAGCTCAAGCTTTAAATTTAAATAGATATTTGTGATGACATGGCAGATACCGGTCCGGCTGCGTTCACATATCAGTTTCTGAGTGAAGGAGACCGTTCAGTGTTATTTACTGTCTATGATGGTATCATGTTCATTGATTTCTGTGTCAATGTAGCATTTGAATCGCAACGCCTGAAGCGTGACAAAACCAAACCGAGGTTTTCATGTCATCATTTCTACTTTCATGTGTTATGTGTCGATGTGAAACTAGCATGGAGTACAGATTGTTGTAAAAGTGAGATGCAGCCCGGTTATACGAAGAGGGATGCAAAAAGGGAGTGCTGCGGACAGAAAAGTGTGTGGTGCGACGTTTCCAGGGCAACGCCGTTTTGAAATTAACTTTCAAACTGTGAAATCACACTTCTTCCCTGTTTTTTAATCCTACAAAAAAGTATTCAATAAATGCTTCTGAATTTTCTGTTATCTGTCCTCATTGATTAAGACACCAAAGTGCATCATCATCAACAGGGTGTCGTTCAGACAGATGTGGCAGATGTGATATGCCTCTGCAGACAAAAAGGAAGTGCTACCGATTCACCGTCATGCTTTGAACATAAAGAGAATGGAGTGGCTGTAAAACATTCATATATAGAGGGGAAAGGGGAATAACGATGTAGCAGGAAAAATACAGCTGGATTAAAACTGATATCAGTCGGACTATTTAGAGTTCAAATATTTCAGCAGAAAATGGAATACCTCAAGGGAGCATTGCGAACCCACTACTATTTTTCAGCCATGGATGGTACATGACTTTTTTGGAAATATAAGTCAATGTTTGTATTTGTTGATAAAGTTTTGTGGAGAATATGGAGTATCTGATCAAAAATATTTCAGGAGACAATCGGGGAAGTCAAACAGGCGCTAGAATGGGGTCATGATTGGAGCATCGATTGATGAATGCTGCCCTCACGTGGTGTCGGAATTATGGGAAATACTTGTCGAGTCGAAAAGTGCACATGAACGTCCCCTAATGTTGTATTTTGTATGGAGAACTGGGAATTGACGGAGAGCGTACGAAGAGTTGTGAACAATATTAATGCTAATGTCTGGATAATTAAAACAAAAACCTACCGTTTGGTTTTTGATGCGTCCTCTTCTTGTTGTAGCAGATTAATTAATAGGTCTAAAACAGTTTTCCTCACGCAACAGAGCGAAATGAAGTCCGTGTCCGCCATGATTTATTTATTTTTATTGTATTTTTTGTATGACAACAGAAGCGCGTGAACAGGATGCACTGATTCCGGTAAAGTAAAGGTTCATCTTTCCCAGAGCACTTGAAGGCACCGTTAGCTCAATGTCGATTCACACTCCAATTCAGCAGGTGGCGCTAACGCAGGAGGGGAAGAGGAAGAGGAGGAGGAAGCAGACCCTTCCGTCGGTTCGGTATCTGTTCGGTTCGTCCAGAGGCCAGATGGCGGGCAGCAGGCTGGAGAAGTTCGGGACGGTTTTCACACGGTACGTGTTCACACGGGCTTCGGTGATTTCATTCACTTCAGACAATGTGCTGCCTTTATCTGACCTTGGGGGGCGGGGCTTGACGGAGGTGGAGGTGCTGCAGAAACGCGCGGATGTTTGAGGAAAGTAGAATTAATTATTATAAAATAAACTTATGAAGGAATCACGAGAACGTGGCTCGTGTTTCCTGATTGCTACGTCATCAAAACGGCCTGCCCTTTAGTTTACCACGTCACAATGTCAAAGGATGACTCAGCAGAATGTTGAGCCGGCTTTTGGGGGGTTGGGACCTCAGACCGGCTGCCTCAGCATCAGGACCGGGACACCGATGTGACATTTTTTTTTAAACTTTCGGCTGATCGCTTCTTCCCGATCAGGTTTTGCTGTCATTGCTGATCGCATTGCTACGATGAATCCGCTGCTTGTGTGATCGCCAGGGTTCGAGATCTGGTCCGCGCCGGTGTCAGGAAGCCGACGGACGTCCCCATCTGGTACCACGTTTACGGGGCTTTCCCGCCTGTGAAAGACCCCCTCTACGTGAAACCACATTCCAAAGCCCATCTCGACCGGCGGGACGCCGTGCCCGAGATCTTCTACGAAGAGGATGCAGTTAGAGCGTGAGTGACGTCGTGCTTCTGTTTCATGGTGTGTCCTGTTGCTACTGTTGCTTTACACCACGTCGAATTTATTTTCTCAGTTGATAAGAATTGCAACCTAAACATCGTTTTTTTTTTTTCTCCGTCTTGCGTCTGAGGAAGCTGCGGACTAAAACTGACGATGTCGGCAGAATGGCAGCGATGTTGTTATGGACACATTAGATTGTTTTTAAGTGACGGGGACATCTGTGTCCCTGGACCCATACTTGATTCGATGCACAAACACAATTCCTGGATGCTCCTCGTTAAAGTGTGTCGAGCTGTAACCTCTGACTGCCTTTCAGGAAGTTCTACGAGCGGTTTACGGTGGAATCTGAAAGTTTGGATCTGTCCAATCCAAAATTCATTTCTACATGTCAGAGGTATTTTTTTTTTTCTTTTAGCAGTTTCTTCTGAAAAAATAATTTGACGATCATGACGTAGGGGTTACAGGGGGGGGGGGTCCAGAGCTGTACTAGAAAATCAACTCGACACTGTCGCTTCCATCCTGCAGGTTCGTAGACAAGTACACCGACCTGGAGCGCGGCAGCGACCTGGAGGCCGCTGATCTATTCCAGGAGACTGAAAAGGCTTTGTTTAAAGACGGCATCCGGCTGAGGAGAAGAGCAGCAAAACGTGTAAGATTCCTCGCACCATTATTAGTAGTGACGAGGACGGCCGCCGAAATATTAATAGGGGGGGGATCACGAGTCACTGAAATGATTGGCTTCTGCTGCATATGGAAAATATTGTTCTGTTGCATGGGGGGGGGGGGAAGTCCTACTAAAGTTCTTACAAATTTAAAGGCAACACAACCAATATGTTGCGTTATTTAATATACAAGTTGAATATGGGGTGGCGTAGTGGGTAGCGCGTGGGTTCCTTCCTACCGCTAAAAACATGCAATTTGGGCGAATTGATCACGTCAGCTTGTCCGTAGCGTGTGCATGAGCGGTTGTCTCTCTGTGTGGGCCACGTGAGGCGCTGGCGACGCATCCGGGGTGTACCCCGCCTCTCGCCTGTAGACGGCTGCGATGGACGGAATTAGCGTTCAGACATATTTTGGTGGGTGACGAGCCCCCAAAACCTGCAGGCGCCTCAATATGAAGACCGTTCTCTTCTTCTTCTTCTCGCTAGCTGCTAACTGCTGCTAATTGATGGTTACTTCCTGGTGCTTTTAGGTGTGGGTCCATTATCTGAAGCGGGTTGGGTGTGCGGCATGAGTCAGCATGGTGACGTTGTAGCGCTAAGAACAAAGGCTTAGCTCTGAGGCTACCTCTGCTCCGAGGCGAACATCTGGGCCCAGATGATCGATGTGCTGAGCTGATAATCGCTGAACTCGTTTTTCGTCCTGCAGGAGCCAAAGCCCCCGGATCTGCTGCGGCAGGTGATACTAGAAGGCATTTCGGCAGAGCAGCCGTCTGTCGCAGCCGATGGCGAGGACACGGCGGACCGCGACGCACCCACCCGTTCGCCCGCAACGTAGAAGACGACGATTCTCCACGTGCCGCCGTCATGGCGTATAGCTGCCTGTTTCTGTCTGCTGTTCAGCCGGATTCAGAAACACTTCTTATTGACGTCGCTGCGGAGGATGGATTGTTTGTTAATTAGGTGGACAAAACATAAGAAATATCTCCAATATGAAGTCCAGCCCAACATCTCGTCAGGGTTTCTTACAGAGGTGTGTGTGTGTGTGGGTGTGGAACAATAAAAATATGTAGAAATGAAACGTTTCTCAGTAATGTGAGGTTTTGCCTTTTCTGCCAGCTTTCATTCAAATTGATCAAATCTGTGGGTCGTCTAAATCCGATGAGATTTTAAGGGGATAAGTTTTCGGTACCTTATTTTTATTGTCATCGAAAATGATCTCGTCTCAATTTCACAACATACAAACAGGAGAGTCAAATCACGTCAGTGTGTTAGCGGCCTCAGAGTCAATGCTTTAGATTTCAGTTTAACCCTTTAAAGCCCGCCCTATCAAGTCATCTTCAGAGAACTGTAATTTGTGGAAAATAAGGTCTTAATGGAACCTTCTGACAAATTTGTCAAAAAAAACATACAGTGCTCTAATTTATGTAAATTTGGCAAAATCCAGATTTATTTCCCCCCATGGAAAATGCAGATACAAGTGTTGGCTTGAACGGGAGGGGCGCCTTCCGAAGGAGAAGTCTGAAAATCCTGAAAGGCCATGGCCCATGTGTATCAATATGTTTGGCAATAAAGGGTTAAACAGCCAAGTGTTTCTAGTTTCTCCTGCAGACCGAGGCGATCGAGTTTATTGCTACGATGCAGCGGCACGTTCCTCCACATATTTAAATGGATAAATGAGGCATTGCTCCGGCGCATCCTGGGACGGAATGAGCACGGACTGCAGATATAAAGCGCTGAACTGATCGGCAGGGCTTTATTTTATTTTGTATTTTTTTATCAGAATGTAACCGGATGATTGGATGTAATTGGGTAGGCAGGTGTGGGAGGGAGCACCTGTGGCCCATTTACCACTGGTTGGGGGGGGCGTATATAGGTGCTTCCCCTCCCTCGTTCCAGGGTCCCCATTTGTGGTTTCCCCGTCTCGAAGGCAGGTTGGCCGTAGGCCGTCACTGCAGTGTCTCTCATTTTCTTTTGTTTTTAGAGTCTTAAATAAATATTTTGAATCAGTAACTGCCGTGCTGGTCTTCACTGTAAGCGGACCTGTGGGTGGGGAAACCCGCTAAAACGAGCTGGGAACCCGACGGAACACAAAATAGATCTTTAGGTTGAAAGTCCTAAAGTGGCGTTGTTGGCAACATTTCGTTTAGCCCCATATGCCCGACGCCACAAGACGATAACTCAAGCCGAAGTTGTAGATTTGGAGGCCGAGATTTTTCTGTTTTTCATGTCGGGTCAGAAAAGCTGCAGAGTTCCTTCGACAATAGTTTTTTTTTTTTTGGTTCATCCCTGGTTCCCACAGCAGGGCGGTTCATTGAGATGTTCGGCCGCCATCCTCCAGTGGACGGGGTGGTTCTTGGGGTCTGGCAAACCGCCGGAGGTGGTGGCTGGGTGGATGGCACCACGACTGCTCAGATGTTGCAATTCCTGACGGAGATAGTCGAACACCCGCGATGCAGTGAACGGGAGCGGTGCCTCTATCCGGTGTTCCTGATGTTGATCTCTCTTCCCACCCGAGGGCAATTAAGTCAGGAGAAACAACAAAGAGTGGCGCAGGAGCTTCGTGACATCATGCCGGCTCTCACCCGAATGCTGACTACCTCGGACGTACCTCTCACATAGCAGAACTTCGGGCGATTTGTGAACGACAACAACGCAAATGCTGTCATGCAGAGGCGGCTCCACCAAGCCCCAGTGCAGGCGGTGCGTCTCCGCGCTCTCCTAGCTCAGGCGGCAGGATCCGGGTTGACTTCACTTGATATCACCGCCGAGGCATTCCATGAACACCCCGACTTCGACTGCCACATTGTGGCTCGCTGGTATCCGGATCAGTGGGATGCAGTGAAGGAGGCTCTACGTCAGGTAGACGGCAGGATCTATTACGGGTTCCGTAACGATCTCGGGATGGTCCGTGCTACTCAGTTCCGGCAGGTCACCTGGATCGGACGAGAGCTCCTCACGGCCTTCGGCAATGTGTCCCTTACGAAGTTCCGCGGCGTGATCGCAGATGCCCGGCGAGTGGACCGCCTGAAACAGATGATCAAGGACTATCAAGAACACACCATCCAAGACGACAACACAGGCCCACGAACCGCAGAAGAGCGTAGGGGGCTTCAGACCATGATGGGTCTGGTGAGAGCGCATCCATGTGTCGCGCTGGTGTTGGCCAGCATGGAGGGCCACGGCAACCCGCGAACTCCGGGTCATCAGGGCGTTGACAACATCGGAGCCCGCGGCGCTGCTGGTCAGGCCCAAGATGCTGCCGCAGGTGATGACAGCTCCGATGATGAGCAGTCCGACAGCCCAGCAGGAGCAAATGGTATTTGAGGAGATGACACTCTTGAGAGAAGTTGTGATTTTTCTCTTAATGCATGTTCGATTGCAGTTTTAGGTTTGTTCAATTTAACCTCACCCTAGTTTGATTCTAGCTAAGTGTTCCACACAGTGTGTTCTTATATATCCACGGAGACAATCCGATGTTAACTTTTTAGCATTAGTACATTTCTACTAATCGTTCTCAAAAGAAAAGGGGAGACAAGGCAGTGACAGTCTACGGCCAACCTGCCTCTGGCGGGGAAAACACAAAGACGGGAGCGGGGGAAGGGAAGCACCTATATACGCCCCCCCCCAATCAGTGGCAAATGGGCCACAGGTGCTCCCTCCCACACCTGCCTGCCTAATTACATCCCATCCGGTTACACACGCGTCGACGTGGGAAAGTGATTCAGGCCAATGTTCACGCATGTTGTGGTCAAACAGGGGGATTCGGGTTTTGAACGCATGTCCAGTGTTTGTTATCTTTTAACAGAACGGACTTTTTCTAATAAAGAGAAAATATTTTATTTTTTCTCAATTATTTGGGCGCACGTACAAAATGGCAGAACCCGCGAGAACCGGCGGATCGCCCGTCTGGAGCCGGAACCTGCTCAAACACCACGTCAATCAGCTGATCGGAGGAAACACACGCACGTCACACGAGCCCTGAAAATAAATGTTACATCAATTCAGATCATGTTTGTGTTGTTCATCTTAAGTCATCAGGAGACTTATGAATGAACATATGAGCTCGCGCTCTAACTTTAATGTCGCCGTCTCTATAAACGTTCCTCATGCTTCATCCGTGATCCTGCAGTGCCCCCTACTGGTCACATAGCATATCACCATTACATATCAAGACAATGTTCTTCGTTTTGTTTTTATTGTAAAATGTCTGGTTTATTTAAGGGTATCGCGGGGTGGACGGAACCATCGTGGGGGTCCCCCCACATTCAATTTAGAAACACGCAGAACGCAGGTATTGAAACACCTGTGGAAATCATTAGCATGGGCGTGCAGCAGTGTTACACGTTGTCGTTGACAAGCAGCGGTTCGTCCAGCTCAAAGCGTCAGTTGGTGGCGGAGGAATATGAAGCTGTCGAACCTGCAGACTCTCATTGTTGTCCAGGGAAGCAGAGAGTCAAGTCGCACAGCAGGAGAGAGAAAGAACAGAGAGATGGAGCCAAACACACAACATGAGTGGTGAGTGATCTCTGTCAGTCACGAGGATGTGCGTCGGTACTCGCGTGCACGGCGAGATGGAAGCGTGGAAAGTCTTGTTGAGTCCGTTTTATGTTGTTAATCTGTATGTCCTACTCTTAAATTTCCACCCTGTTAGTCTGAATTATGAAGAAAGTAAACCACATATGAAAAAATTCCAAAACATTCATTGATCCAGAGACTAAAGTCCTGTTTAAGTCTGGAGAGACCGATAGATAAGTTTGCTCTTTCATGGAGCTATGGCTAATTTAGTTATAACAATTCCACCCTGTTAGGTTTATAAACTTTCACAGTTCATTTCTCAATGCTAATTTTTATTGAAGTGCTTGAGCTCGACCAATACAAGTACCTGAAGGTTCAATATGTCATTTCACTGATACAATGTTAAAAACACAGAAAATGCATTCTTTTTTTCACAAAGGTTAGCGCACTGAAAAGTCACCAATAGCGAGGAATGACCCAACTTTGTTTTGGATGTTATTAATTGTGGATCAATAAGAGTTTATTTAGATAAAAAAAACTTCCTGTCCTGCAGTTTATTCAGGACAACGTTTCAGCCCAAACATTAACGCTGTTCCATGGATGAGCTAACGTTGATGTGTGTTGCCGGTTGCAGCAGCAAAGCGCCCGACCTCAGATATGAGAATGAACAGTCGGACCGTCCGGACCCACAGAACCGGAGTGAGGACAGGACTTCCCTGGAGGAGGTACTGAACATGGTGCTTGACATGGAGGAGGATCTGGGCACAGTGTCACCCAGCAGTGACCCACCAGAGGCGTGCCCCCCGGGGAACGTCCCTATTGCAGCCCACTGTTACCCCCCTGCTGCTCCACCACAGCACATGCCGGGTCAGATGGGTGGACAGAACCTCCAGACACCGGAGATGTCCTGGAACGCTCCACAGTTTGCTGCTCCTCCACCAACGGTAAGTCCAGCTCCGCAATTCACTTTCTTCTTCTACTTCAATGTAAATCTTTAAGGGGGGGGGGGCTGTGCCACGTTCTGCCACAGGCCGTGGTCTCCCAGTACGGCGCTCCTCCTCCAGATGGAGCCTCCAAATCCAAGACCAAACGGTGAGTTCCCTCTCTCTGGGCACTTTCATCCTGAATGGACTCTTCTTCATTCTCCAATTCAGACTAAAATGTCTTCTCCCAACACACGTTGAGAATCACTCTGTTGACTTGGGCGCCCTAAATGTGTGACAGGATTCGTACCTCCAGCAATTTGGACGACGGCGGTCCATATGTGAAGAAGCCTCCAAACGCCTTCATGCTGTTCCTGAGGGAGCATCGGCTGTTTGTGGACCCCAGCATCAGACGCCTGGGGAGTGGCGCCGTGAATGCAGCGCTGGGGCGGCAGGTAAGACGTTTAGTTTAGGACGTTTGGGACGCTCACATTTCATCAGTTTCGTCTAACAGCGAAATACGCTGCAGAAATGAAAGCCACGGTTTGGACAGAGGCTCCGTCTGCATCCATGCGTTTATAGCGCTGAGCAGAGATGAATCTTTTCCTGTGTTCGCTGCATCATCGCTGCATCATCATTGCGTGTGCTAGTGTGTGTTCCGCATTATGACCGACTGTGTGTGTTTGTCATCCGTCCACAGTGGAAGTCGCTGTCACTGGAGGAGCAAAATAAATTCTACGCTCAAGCCGAAGGAGAGAAATTACTGCACCTGCAGCAGCACCCAGAATGGACGGGAAAAAATAACTACGTGAGTAGCGTCACCACGACGACAACATCAGCACACACACACGGGTCGTCTGAGTCGAGATCTCACTGGACTTCATGTTTCTGTGCAGGGCAAGAAAAGGAAGAGAGAGAGGCAGGGAGTAACGAGCAAGATGCAGAGAGTGCAGTGACTGCGGTCTTTAAGCAGATGTAATTCATCTGCCTGACGACACAACTGTATATATTCTTTATTGTTATGTTGTAAATAATTTTTTCTTAAAGTCCATTTGAAATAAATTTTGTTGTTTAAATAGTTCAAATCTGGATTTTCTCATTTACTTATAATGGAGGATATGCATTCAAATTCACTCAGCAAAAATCCCGGTCATAAAGGGGTCCGAGATGCGCCATCATGAAAAATGTCTTCTGGATCTGATCCAGAATGAGGTCAGGAAAAATATTACATTTATTACAAGTCCATTTATTGATTCAAAAATCAGTTAAAAATACACATCAACACCCGATTCACTTTTACATTTCGTGGTTGGGTGTATAAAGATGCCGAGAACAATTTAGAACCTTTTGGTGACGATCCAGAGCATCCAGGAATGTTTAAATACATGACCGGGTTATTTATTTATTGTACCTTGGTGGAGTTTTTTGCATGCTTTCCTACTTATTATTATTGATCCCTACTCAGGAAACACAGTTGCTCTTTCCAGACATTAAACTGGAATGATTCTAGCTGAGCTCAGATTTACTGTTGATGTTGTTTAAGGCTTTATCTTGGTAGCCAAGCTCTTCCTCCACCCTGTTTGTGTTTATGTACTGATGCACCCCCCCGGCCCCATTCCTAAACCACCATCCACTGCTCAAATACCAGTCTGATCCAGCCCCCCCAGTCCCTATAAGGGAGATGGAGCAACTTCGTGACTCAGACGTAAAGATGGGGACTCATGACAGAAGGCGTGGTCCCGTTTTTAATCAACATGCCTCATTTTGTCTGCAGTAAACACACACACACAAAATGTTTCCACACTCAGAGGCTAAAGTGAAAATATGCTCACATTTTTGAAGAATGTTAAACAGCATTAGGGTTTTTTTTCTTTTTATATTTGGTTTTATTTTGTTAATTCATGTTGAATTGTTTTACTATGAGGTGAAACTTTGTCATCCGTCTTTGGCCAACTTCCTTTCTGTCCCACATCTTGTGCGCGTTGCTGCCGTTGCGTTTTGTTGGCTGGACTAATGATCAGGAGACGCAGGAGGGAGCCAGAATTGAATAACTGTTGCTTTCATCTTCAAATCTGTAATCTATAAAGATTTATGTGTTTATATTATTACTAGCTCCAGTCCTGGATCCAAACGACTCCCCTCATCAAGCCTCTGAATCACCGGAAGACAACAACACATCTGGCCTGGCGCGCTCCTGGCGTGCGTAAACGCTGCTATACTGTAGAAACTCCCTCATTGGCCGACGCCGTGACGCATTTACCCCTGATTGGCCCAAAGTTTTGGATTTGATCCAAAGTGCCGACCTTCTGGAGGTCCCATATAAACGATGAGCGCACGGCTCCGGAGCTCAGACTGAGAGGACCCGCACCGTGCTCGCTGCGCGTTTGGAGTTTTTCGGGATGGCGCCGTGCGTCACAGGTTCCCTGCTGGTGATGATGGCGTGCGGGCTACCCATGTGGAAGGTGACCGCCTTCATCGACTGAAACCTCGTGGTGGCGCAGTCTCTGGGACGGTCTGTGGATGTCCTGCGTGGCGCAGAGCACCGGCAGGATGCAACATCATCGTGGATTTTTACAGCCCGCAGGTGCCCCCGTTCAAGAAGAGGGGGATCGGGGCGGCTGCTGCTCGGTGGCACCCTGCTGTGCTGCTCCTTCTCTCGGGGGGTGAGAGGCGCGTATCCCATCAAATACGCGCCCACCAAGACGATCGCGGGGAGAGTTTGACAAGAGGCATTATGCGTAAACCCCAAACTGGTGCAAGTGCGTTAAAGAAGATGCTCCGGCGCATCCTGGGACGGAACGAGCACGGACTGCAGATATAATGCGCTGAACTGATCGGCAGGGCTTTATTTGATTTAGTATTTTTTTTATCAGACGATAACTCAAGCCGAAGTTGTCGATTTGGAGGCTGAGATTTTTCTGTTTTTCATGTCGGGTCAGAAAAGCTGCAGAGTTCCTTTGACAATAGTGTTTTTTTTTTTGTTCATCCCTGGTTCCCACAGTGATCCACGCATCGACGTGGGAAAGTGATTCAGGCCAATGTTCACGCATGTTGTGATCAAACATGTAGTGTTTGTTATCTTTTAACAGAACGGACTTTTTCTAATAAAGAGAAAATATTTTATTTGTCTCAATTTGTCATTTATAACCTCATGTAGCCGCTATTCAGCCCTCTGTAGTCATTTATGTCTGAAATGTCATTATTAAAGAATGAAAATTATGTTGTCAAAACTATATCCAGTCACCAACTTTATTAGAATGGTTTAATTGAAAAAAGAAATACTAATATTTAAAGAGGTAATTTAGCAAAGGTTCAACCTAAATGTTGAAATTATTTACATTTCTTGTGAATACACAACTTTATCAATGAGGACAAATTGTCCGCTCTCGTGTCTCGTGAAGCCACGCATCTGAACTGGTCTCCCAAAGTCAACAGCAGAATCACACTGATTGGCCGGTTTGTCGTTTCTAGTGAGTTCATGCACTGTGTTGGTTTTGTTCTTTGAAGAAGGTGATGTTCATGCACGATTCATTTTGTGCACCATTAAACAATCATATACCTATGTCTTGAATTTGAAAAAAACCCCCATATGTTTGTTTTCACTAAAGAAGGGTTTGGTGAATGCGCATATCAAACTGGTGGGGTTCGGTACCTCCAACAAGGTTAAGAACCACTGCCCTAAGGACTGTGTTGTCTGGAGCCAGGTGCATCAGGCATCAGATGAAAATCGACAGCAGAACTCTAGATTTGGTCGTTGTTTTCTCTGTGGCGTCTGCGTCGCCTTGCCGACAGAGAGAGACAGAACGGGAATGCTGTAAGCGCCAATGGCGTCGTTAGGCCTATTTTAGGGGGGCTTCGGCCCCCCTAAACTGAGTTAGAATATACATTTCCTTTATTGTTAGTCATTTTTTTATCATCAAAGGTTACATTTTAGGTTCACTGCAGTTAGAGTCCATTGAAAATCCAACCTGTGGGGTCTTCTTTCAATTAAAACTTTATGTTAATAAAGAAAACAAAGTACGAAACAAACAACTGGTACAATTATTTACAACTACAGCATCTAAAATCCACAGTTTTTGAGCATGCATTAGATTCAGTGCCATAGAGCAAGACGCCGCCTTCCCTGAGGCACCCGGTGCGGACCCTGTGGTCTCTCCACGTTGCCCGGAACGGCCACGCGGTGGAGCCCTCAGCGGGACGGCGACCTCAGATCAGACGGGTCACTCAATTGTATCCGTATGTTTATGCCCTTATATTTAACTAATGCTGAGTGATTTTTATTCACTCAGAGAACACAATTCCCCTCATAATTAGATTTACACCGTCCACATGGTGATGTGGATCATCACCAAAAGGTTATAAATTGTTCTTGGTATCTTTATACACTAACCATGAAAATTAAAAGTGAATCGGACTTGATGTGTATTTTTAACATATTTTTGAATCTGTAAATTGGGTTTTCAATGTTAAAATGTAAAATTATTTTTGCTAATGTCATTCTGGATCCGATCTGGAAGAAATTCTGTGGTGGGATAGAGGCCCCCACTCTACAGGACTGTGCCAAATTCAATAAACATTGGTCAATAATGAAATGAGCTATTGAGGAATTGTTTTTGAATGCAATGTTAACAAAAATGCCAAAGTGATACAGAATCCAGGATCTCTTCAGGATCATAATCAAAATGTAATCATCTGTTCTTGGTAAGATTCCCAACATGTCCTGAAAATGTCATCAAGATCCGTGAAGAAGGTTTTGAGTTATCTTGCTAACGAACGGGCAAATGGACAGACAGACACACAGACAAAAATTGGCGATTACATAACCTCCGCCGAGGCGAGGCGTAGGTAATCAGAATAAATGTGGGAGGAGCACAGAGGAGGATAGTCCCGTTCTCTACTTTTCATTTGGTTTCTTGAAGCTTCAGGGGCTGCTCAGTATGGTTTTTTCTGTTCAGAACACAAAAGCATACAATTAATTATTACTATGCACTGATGCTTAGCTAATGCAACAACTTGTTTGTTCGCTTGTTTCTGTTTTAAATGTTTCAACAATTAATGGTATATGGATTCCATCTTACCTGCATTGCTTGTTTTCTTCCTGTGGGGAAAATACATATTTGACAATCATTTCAAGGCACATATCAAGGTGATGAACGCTAATGATTAAATAAAATTGTATTTATATAGCGCCAGATAACAACAGTTTAGATTTTGTTTAGTTTATTGTTTGTTTCAAGCAGAATAAAAATAAAATAAAATAATACCTTTTCGTGTACAAGAAACTATATTTTGGCAAAAAAACAATCATAAATATGTCCAAAACAAAACACCAAACGCCATGTACACATGAAATAGATAATAATTAATTATATAGTGCTTGAAAAGGAGTGGGAAGAAGATAAATTATTAAATCCCACCCTCATTATACAACTAAGATTTCAAATCTATTGGACTTCTCATTACTAAATAATTAATAAGCAATATTTTATATACAATATATTTCAATAATTATATACCACCACTCAAAGTGCCTCACAGCACTGACTGATATTCAGCCATTCAAACTAATGTATGCTGTGGTGGCAGAAGCCACCATGCAAGGCACCACCTGCTCATCAAACTATTTCTCATTGTGACAAAGAATTAAATACATTTCTCCGACCCTTTCACACCAGAATCATCATGTTCCCATATCTCTTTAACAACCTGCTTCTCTGAGGGTCCCGCACTCACCTCGAAGGAAAGAAGGCAGCGTGACAGAGAGGATGACGAATAATGTGACACAAATGAGGCCAACAATGATTGCAAATGCCCAGCTGCCTGACTCTGAGACGAGAAAAAGACAAGCATGAGTAACTGCCAGCGATGTTCCTATCCTGCCACAGTGTGGTATCTCATGGTACTACCTTCAACAGTTAGTGTGAAGCGCTTTCTGATGGGTACTCTCAGGGACTGATGGGAAACCTTGCATGTAAACTGTTTCCCATTGAGCCTCAATGAAGCCTGGACGTAGAAGAAAGCTGACAATGTATAGGTCTTGTCCTGGTTGCGTCTGTGGCTCGACAGCAGAACATTCTGGATCACCTTGGGTAGGGGACCACCCACCCTCTGGCCCGACGATGTTGGTTCCTCCTCATACCAAACAATCTCCACATCCAGAGGGTAGTATCCCTCTGCCTCACAAGCAACCCTCTGATCCTGGCCGTCCTGCAGTGAGAGGGTAGGTCCGACATTGAGGGAGACGCGGGGAGACTCTGAGGATTTGAAAGAATAACTAAATTAAAATCTGGAACAGGTTTCCATTATGAGTTGGATAGTAGTAACTGTCAGAATTGTATCTGTCTGTTCCGTGACCGGGAACACTGACATCTAATAGTCTCTAGGAAGTCACCAGTATTGAGGAACACATTTTGAAGCTCCATTGACAGCGATGTTACCGATCTCTTCTGGATCATCACCAAAATGTAATCATCTGTTCCTGTAACATTCCCAAAATTTCCTGAACATTTCACCAAGATTCGTCCAGAACGTTTTGAGTTATCTTGCTAATGAAAGGATGGACAAGCAAACGCCACCGAGTTGATTTTTCACCTAAATATAGGACTACCTGTAAATAGTATTCTGACCCAATATATATGACTCTAACCTGACAGCAAATCAAATTCCATTTTTTCAGGTCAGGAGATTCACTTGGGGGGGGGGGGGGGGAGCTAGAATGCCTTTGTAATTAAAAATGTATTCGATTATCGTCACTTTGATTCAGCCTCACCTTCAATGTGCAGACTCATGTCCAGGCTGGTAAAAAGGGGATTCACTGACACCGAGCAAGCATAGGTCCCTTCACTAGTCATTGAGGTGAATGGGAGTGTGTAGGAAGCATCTCCGTACGCAAGGCTCTTTAGCTTGACACCTGCCCCGTGGGTTTGCCCAGAGCGGCTGGCATGGCTGAACAGTCTGACTCTGTCTCCTCGATATTGCCAGTGCCACTCCACAGTGAGGTTTGGCAGTTTGTGGTCAAGAGCAAACTGGCAGTGGAGGCTTTGCTGGGCACCGAGGCGCACTTTCACCGAAGGAGTTGTCGTTTTAATTACCATAGCAGCTATGGAGACGGACAGATCAAGACAGATGCAGGTTAGATATGAAAGTGTAACATCCCAAAATATTGCCAGCTATACGATAAGTGTTACCTGTTGTGGTGAGTAACTCGCTGTCTGCAATGGCTGGCCAACTGAGATAGTCCTGTTTTTCTGAGGCGGGTTGGTCAACTGGATGTCTGAGGAAGCTGACGATGGCGAAATGGTCTCTGGTGTGTTTGATAGTACAGATGAACCAGTTGTTGTACGCCTCCCGGTCCTGGACTGGCCAGCGGACATGGATGCCTTGTGTTGTGTACCTACGTATCTGACAGTCTAACTGCTCTGAAAAAGCTCCGTCTAGGTATCGATGCAAGTCCAGTTTAGAACCTAGAACACGTTTGAATAACATGGAAATTATTATTCGTATTGTTATTATTATTACTCCTTTAGGCTACAGGTATTACCAGTGTGTAGGAAAGTTATGGCATTTGGGTTGACCGGTCGGTCTCCTTTGTGACCAAACAGCAGCATAGCCTCTCTGTGGATGAGCTGAGTCTCAGTGTGACCGTCATTATTCAGAGGTACGTGTTCGTCAATGAACTGACAGGGCAGCCATGACATCTGACTGACACATTCCACACCTGCAAGACACAAGAAGAAATAGTATGAATCACACAATAAGATGTAGTTTAATATGTTATAGCATATTATAACACAGTGGAGTATAGTGTAATATTTAAGTATCGATCCGCACATTACTAGCACTAGCATTTAACCAGCGTATAAAGGTGGTTATTTCATTCAGGTCTTGTATTTAAATGTACAGTACACATTAATACACACATAAATTACCAAAAAAAGTTGAAGAAACTAACTTACCCACTCTCAGGCTCCCGTAAATAAGTATCTTTAAGATCAAGTACATGGTTATTACTTGGTAGAAATGTCTCAGTCTCAGTGACTCAGTTATATAAAGCTTATTTTGCTGCCGCAGTTACTGTAATGAAAAGGTGAAACTTAACAGAAACTATTTAATTCCGCCTTTTTATTATATAAGTTAAAGTAGAAAATATATTTTTGGAATATTCGCGGAAACATAATTAATTAAAATAAAGATATACAACTTTTTTATTTATGACTTTTGCACCAGTATATTGTATTTATTTATTTTTCTTCTAATGCTGCACTGTTTGAACTCATATTTCTCTATTGTACTTATATTTAATTTATGCAGTTAGAGAACAAAAAATACACGTTTTCCATTTGAGAACTCGTGATCTTTCACTCTTTTCCCTAAATGAAATGTATTATTTCCCTGTTTCAAGCAGCCGTTTTAGCAGCATCAATCGGTAGCAGGTGATACTTGTATTCACAAGTATATTTCGATGCACCTTCTGGGTAACTGACTCAAATGACTCGATTCACTTTTGTGAGTGACTCATTTAAACTCGATTCAGTAAAAAGAATCAAATTAACCATCACTAGTTTCCTGTTCCTGATCGAAAGTATCGACATTTTGATTTTTGAATGGATTCTAGAGTGTAAAGTTTGGTATTTCAGAGATATCGATATTTAAGTATCGATCTGCACATTACTAACACTAGCATTTAACCAGCGTATAAAGGTGGTTATTTCATTCAGGTCTTGTATTTCAATGTACAGTACACATTAATACACACATAAATTACCAAAAAAAGTGGAATAATCTGACTTACCCACTCTCAGGCTCACGTAAAGAAGTATCTTTAAGATCAAGTACATGGTTATTACTTGGTAGAAACGTCTCAGTCGCAGTGACTCAGTTATAAAAAGCTTATTTTCACTTTCACTTAAGAGGAAAAACTCGCTCTCTGACTCACGTGTGATGGCGTTTGGCAAGTAAATATCATAAATGAACTTCTCATCCCGAATATTTTACACACATATTTTGAAATCGTAATTTTAATAAATACGATGAGTGTCTTCGTTTCAAATAAAAAAGTCCTGATCCCAAAGTTCCGCGTGTTGACGTGTTACGTCATGCAGGGACACGAAAGCAATACTTACGCCGTCCGATGGTGGCGCTGTGAAATCAACCGAGAGATAGAGCGGCTCGTTCGACACGAGAAGGCGGAACAGCGGAAGCTGAACCCAGTCGAACCGGATACAGTTGAGTTGAAGCAGCGACCTCGAGTTTTGTTGTGTCGTGTCTGTGAAACGGTTACACGGGAAAGACAACGTCGACCCGCACCTCGTGGAACGGACGCGAGTGGGAATTAAAGAGCGGACTGAGCACGTTCGCATCGCATACAGCAGCTATGACATTGATGATGAACAAAGGTAACGGGTTCTTGTTATTTGTTCTTCATACGTTGAATTTAAAACATATTATTTTAAGATAAAGCCCGAGCATCAGGGCTTTTGTTTTTTGGAAGAATTGGGAGAATAGCAATTACACCAAAATCAAATATTGACGATGCATTTCTGTGAAAAAAAAAGAGATATTTTTAGAAAGCACTATACATGTTTGCTGGATTATTCATACTTTTATTTAAAGAATATACTATAAGTACTTGTGTCAGGTATCGGATGTTATCTCAGACTTGAACATGATGATGGTAATTTACCTCCGAGGCACAGGTTGTGTTTTCGCCGGCGTCCGTTAGCAAGATATCTCAAAAAACGTTCTGTACGGATCAGGATGACATTTTCAATAAATGCCGGGAATGTTCCCAGGAATAGATGATTACATTTTCTTGGTTGATTATTGACATTGCTCAAGGGCACCTCGGCAGTGCTCTGGAGGCAGACTGCCCCCTCTCCATTTTGTCTGGGCTGGGACTCGAACCGGTGGTCGTCTCCGCTTCCCAGCCCAGTGAGCCACTGCCGCCAAACAGATTGGTCGTTTCTTCAGAAGCTGCGGCTCTAGATCCATAAGAATCCGCCATTACTGAAAAAAATGTAAATAACTTCTAAACTAATAATGATTTGAATGTGAACCCGATTGCTAAATGTATGTTTTCATGGTTCAGGGATCTAAAAATAGAGATAAAAATAAATGTCGGAACCATTATTTTTGGTGTAAGTCACAATATAGGGAGACAGGGCTGCGCTCTCCTGAGACATGATGTCTGCTCTCTTCCTCTTCCAGACTGGGCTATTCTACAGGGCGCTTTCTCTCTGGCTGAGAAGCTGTGTCTCCACTCATCCCTATCCTCAATTCAGAAAGCTGACTGGAGTAGGGTGGGACATCCAATCCTGTCAGCAATTGGAGAAATATGTGGACAAGATGTTGGTGCCGTTCCTACGACAACTGAATGGATAAAGAACGTGGTTTGTGTTGTGTGGCTGAAGCTTCTTCGCAGGGAGACTGGAGAGGATCTCGATGTGGCCTGGAAGGAGAACCCTTTCTTTGTTTTTCAGAACAGCCTACCAGAGGTCAACGATGTTGTTTTACTGGAAATAATGAAGTCCTTGGCAGCTGGCAGGACATTTGCCAGTTTTCTTTTGCATCTTCCCCAGTCTGAGATGGCTACTGAGATTCAAAGATTAGTACGGCACATGAGGAGTAGCCCTACTACTGAAGACGATGTCACGCTTGTCCTGCAAGTATGGCGGGAATTGTGGAAAGGCAGAGCGAAGGAGAAGGTGATGGGAGAGAATGACATTCAGACATGTTTTGCCAAACAGTATGCACGTCTCTCCTCTTCTTCCAGTCTGTCTCCTCAGGCTGCAAAGAGGATAAAACTAGGCCCATCGGAGCTGCCAGCACCGTCGTCGAACCCTGGCGTCCTGCATATTCTCTTTCACGCACTGGAATATATTAATGATCACGTATCGACAACGGCCGTGTGCCTTCAAGCCCTTTCCGTTTCTCTTGATGCTCTTTACACAACCTTTCTGATAGACCAAGCAGTGGTACTTCCACCCAAAGAGACGGTGCACTTCCTGTCTGAAGTTGTCAGCGTAGCAGAAATGAACAATGAGAAGCTGAGTCCTGAACTAGTTGAGGAGTCCTACAGAGACTTGTGTGCTTGTCACAAGCCGTCACATTTTCAACCCAGCAGTTTGACCTTCGGCGAAGCCTTGAAGATTATAACGGAACTTGCTCAGTTTTGGCAAAGCAATGGACTCGAGTTCCACGACGGTATTCATCCAAGTTACTCTGCTTTCAGACTAAAACAAAGTGTGAAGAGAGTCCTTGCAGCGCTACAAGAAACAGACGTGTCACAAACTATGACTAGAATACACGAGGAAGAGACTCTGAAGAATATCCTGAGGAGTGTGTTGGAATCCGTGGCTCTTCCTTCCATCGAGTGCACGCCTGAGGTTCACACGAAGGTGGCTGCGGTCATCATCACTCAGCGCCTGGATGACTATCAGAGCTTCGCAGCGTTATTTGCCGGTGAGAAAAGTTGGGCTGCTTGCGACGAGCACTGGATGGACTGTCTAGAGAAGAGCCAATCGGCCTTCCAGCAGTGCGACACGCTAATGAAACTGACCTCCACCCTCATGAGTAAACTCCACAGCAAGAGCTCGGATCCGAGTAAATGCAGGAAGCTGATGAAGATCACTTCTGATATTTTTTCTGCACTTTCGTTGGAAGACAAGAACAGAGCGCTGACTGCCATGTTGAGATTGTCCAGCAGGGGTTTCTTTGGGTGCTCTGTCCCCTCTGCTGTGGCTGATGGATTTCAACAGGAGCTCAACATGGCCTTCAACTGCATCATCCAAGGAGGGGGCGCAGCATCGCAGGGGAATATGGACACGGCCGTGTCTTTAGTCGCCAGAGTCGCATTCCAGAACCCAGAGGCTGCGTTGAGGTCTTGTTGTCATTCCGCTATTTTCAAAAAAGGTTCCTCCGCTTTTATAGTTGAGATCCTGCAGAGGCTGCCTGGACTGAGAGTACAAGAGGAACAAATAGCTGAAGCTCAGTGTGTTGAAGAGGAAATGAAGGAGAGGTTTAGCGTAAAGGAAAGAAAGGATATACTGACTGGTAGCAGTGTACTCTGTAGGCGTTTACAGGAAGCAATCGAGACCAAATCATTGTCGACCAGCGAAAAAGACCAGTTCCTGAAGTGTGTGGGTCTGTTGCTGGCGCCCGTCATGACGGTCGAGGGAGAAGATGGAAAGCAAAGCTTTCTGCAGCCTCAGGAGGTCGTGAATACTTTCGTCCTGCCCAACCTCTCACCTGCAGGTTTGTGTCCACTGATACTTTAAAGCCTCGTAAGATGCTAAAATATAATATAATAATATTCCAGACTACACTATTAGTTTAGGAATTCTCCCTGTATTTGTATAAATATAAGTTGTAAAGCAGAATGTATTGTACAACATTTAATATACTTTTGTTGTAATGTGATGTGCAAGTCACAGAGAAATGGCATCTAAAAAGTGAAGCTGTTGTAGATTTGTTTTTGTTGATTATAAGTTAAGAATATATCAAAACAATACCGTTTAACGTTTCACAGAGCAGAATTTCAGGGGAAAAATAATAATAAATTCCAATAAGTAAAGATAATAAAATTCAGCTGACAATCTAATTTCAAGTCAGAAACTGCTGTTTGCACGATGTCACACTGATGGGGTCCAGGACTCGAGCACTTTATTGCTTTTATACATTAGCTTTGATTTTAGTGAACTATGAGCGACAGTTGCAGTGATTTTCCTGATGAAATAAATCGTGCCGCCGTAGGAGCAACACAAACATGATTAACTTTAGCAGGGTTCGACGTTAACCGATCAATCGCCCAGAAATCGTCCAATTGATCGGTGCATCCCGACAAAATACATGACGAATTTGATAAATAATTAGATAAAAGTTATTGTCCCGTCGGGCAGCCTGCATAACGTTAGTCACTGCCCGAAATGAGCATCGACATGCGTCGGGCAGGCGTTAATGTCGAACCCCGATTTAAAGACTCTTAAAATGTTTGTGTGTTTATGTAAAGATCATTTTGATACCAGTCTGCTCCAGCTCATTCCTTTATGTTCCCTCCAGCTTCAAGCGCCTCAGATTTGGAGCTGAGTCTGCAACTTCTTCACATTGCTTTGTCAGTGGACGTCCCGGACGGGGACACCTCTCCTCACTGGGTGTTAAACTGCTCTCCGTTTCCTCTCCTCTATGTCCTGGCCCAGCTGCACAACCAGAGTCTTAGGTTTGTTTGATCAGTGTTTTGTGGAATTGGATCCAGACCCTCACGCCCTGCCTGATTCTCCTATTGTCTGCTGTTCACCTGTTTAATTTACAGGCCCTTTATTTCTCCTCCAGGTGTTGGGAGCAGCCGCCAGTGAGCACCCTCCACATGGAAACCAAGGAACTGCTGGTGTCACTGCTGACCACGTTGGGGCAAGTGATCGGTAAAGAAGTGGCTGCGGCCCCCAGCAGCTGGTCCAGAGCTCTGTTCTGGCTCTACAACAAGATGGAAACGCTGGATTGGACCGTTCGTTTCCACCTGAAGCCTGTTTGGGGCGAGCACTTCAAAAACGAGGTTCCCTCATCTCTGCTGACTGTGTGCGATCTACCTGAGCAGGTAAGACAATCAAGCATACAGTACAAAGACATGAATGTATCATCAGCCATTGATCCACCAGCCTGTCCAGTGTGTATTTCAAATATTCTTTCTTCTGAGTTTTTTTTCATAGATTTGCCTCAAAGGGCTTTACAGAGTACGGGGGGGGGGGGGGGGGGTCGTCACCTTGCGACCATAATTGGTTCCGAGGGTTTTGTTTTAAGCCGACTTGGTTGCAAGTCGGCCCATGTTAAATTGCCGTAAATATATTATGCCGAGTCATGATACTGTAAATGAGTAGAAAGTAGTAAAAAACGCCGTAAACAGGCAAAGAGAAAACTAGAGACCAGTGCGGCCGTAAAGTCAAACTGTCGCAAGTCGGAGACCCCCTATATACAGGGTCAGGGCCGTCAACAGACTTGTTGGGGCCCGGGTCAAGCAGGAACAATATGGGTGTCACTTGCTCACTTCTGTCTCTTCTTCAATAGGAGTGGTCGGGGCTGGACCTGCCCCAGTATGGCCAGGGTACAGGTCTTCTCGCCTGGATGGAGTGCTGCTCTATATCAGACTCCCTGCAGTCCACCATGTTGCTTCATCTGTCTGTGGACCGGGGCCGGCCGGATCATGTCACCATGTTCAGCAAGGGCGTGCTGGTGGCTCTGACCCAGACCCTACCCTCCTGCTCCATCTCCCAGTGGACCAAACTCTTGGGAGTCCTGAGGGAGCTAATCACCTCGGGCCGTCTCCACGTACCCTTCTCGCTGGAGTATGTGGACTATTTGCCCCTCCTTGATCTGAAGGGCTTTTCTTGTGAACTCCGTATGTCTGTCCTTCTGCTTCGCGTCCTTCAGCTGCTCTGTGGGTCAAGCTGCTCTCATTGGCTGACTGCTGCCGGGTGGGAACACGTTGGCCGGTTATACGCCCATGCTGTGAGGGCGATGATGACCTCCCTGAGAACCAAACTGCCTCACATTTCAACCAGTGCTTCTGTCTGCTTGTGTTGTAAATGTCCTACAACAAAAGCATTTGGAGATCAAAGTCCTTCCTGCACTTGTCTCAAATCGCCGAATATATCCACGGACTCTCAGAAAGACAAACAGGAAGACAGATGTCTTCTGAAATCAAATGAGTCACAGATGGAGGAGGTCAAGACCATCCCCAGCCAGGAAGTCCTTTTTGTACTCAGCCAGCTCTTCTGTCACGTTCAGCATGTCCAGGTATGTCGTGTGAAATATATCATCTCATAGCTATTGAGATTTTAAACATGCCAAACCCTCGGTTAATGATCAGAGAACTAGGCTATGCGCCACTAATGATCATATATACTACTACTGGACCTTCGGCTTGTCCCGTGAGGGGTCAGCAGAGCAAATCAATGTTCTCCACTTCACTAACGGCAGATAGATAAAGTTCATTGAATTATAAAACTTATCTCTGAAATGCAATTTGAACTGAATTCTGAAAGAAGTTATCAATTTATTCAAATGAACTTTTAATATAAACGGCATTTGTTTATTCAAATATGGAC
The DNA here is from genome assembly GCF_040956055.1 of Brachionichthys hirsutus. Taxonomy (NCBI): domain Eukaryota; kingdom Metazoa; phylum Chordata; class Actinopteri; order Lophiiformes; family Brachionichthyidae; genus Brachionichthys; species Brachionichthys hirsutus. The sequence goes on from NC_090907.1 coordinate 12,026,809, forward strand.
TATTTCTCATCTTCGCAGGTGATGATTCCAGGAGGCCGGTGTGAGCCGTTATTCCTATCCAGTCTGGAGATCCTCAGCCAATGTGAGGCCATCATGGCGGCTTTCCCGGACAGCAGCAGCCCACTGGAGAGCGACAACACGCGACACTTCTTCTCCACCATTACGGACAACCTGGAGAACGAGGAGATGAAGGCTGTCCTGCAGCAAAAGATCGCCCAGCTTGTGTCATCAGCAGCTTAAGACTGATATTTGTTTCTCCATTTCAGAATTTGACTTCCCAAACTCCCCAAAATCGCTCTTCTCTCATCAAGGTGATTAAATATGGCCATAACTCCTGTTGTCATTATCACATGCTGCGCTGAGATCATTTACAGAGGGATGAGTGAGGAACTGGAATGAATATATAGCCAGTGTTTCACATTAAACAGCTTTTTTGTGCTTTCTCAGTAATATCTTTACTTTCGAATTAAATGGTTAAGGCGTTCATCAGGAGTGGTGAATTACATTTGCAATTCAGGTAGGGCTGTACATTAATAAACTGACACTTGTATCAGAGTACAGGAGTTACACTGTAAACCAGAATCTGTTTATTGCTATCGTCAATGAGGGCTCACAGGCTAGTTTTCCTCGTAACATGAATCAGCTGATGGGCTGTCACAGGCCTGTTTGGTTTCACACTACAGTGGTACCTCGACTTACGAGTGTCCCTACATCCGAAATTTTCAGGTTACGAAGTTTCTGAATGGGAAAATATTGCCTCTTGTTACGGAAGCATTTCAGGATACGAGGTGAACTCTGGGAGCGGCGAATAGCGCTATTCGCCGCTCCCAGAGTTCACCGAACGTAAACAAACTTGTAGCTGCTCTGCCATCTGCCTGGCAACCCGTTGCGTATGCGTGTATCTCAGCATGCTATTCGTGTCCCCCTCGTGTCACCCGGAAAAAGTGTTGACAAGTCGGGCTATTGCTCATTATGATGACGTCTGCCTCGCACATTTCCGACGGATTGTCAAAAGCCGGCAAAAGCAGACGTCATCGGATCAGTTTTTCAAGAAACGCGAGGCAGAAAACACCGCAAAGGACCAGTAAACAAAGAGGACAAAAAGTAACAGCTAACAGGTAGATTAATATTTAAAAAAAATATCATAATGTAGCGTCCGTCGGACGCTGGAATAAGCACACGACGGGTAACTCTCTGTGTGTGTGGGTGCCGCGGGGAGGAGGAGAACGGGAGAGCTGCGGGAGCTACGCAGCTCTCCCGTTCTCCTCCTCCTCCCCGCGGCACCCACACACACACACCGCCCCTCCTCCCTGGATGCCTTTGCGGACTCTCTGCAGCGTAGGAATAATGAACACTCCTAAAACATGAACCGTTACAATACTTTTGCGGGGCTTGGAACGGATTAGTGCATTTACATTCAAAATGCGTCTCTACTTACGAAGTTTTCACGTTACGAGGTTAGTCCCGGAACGGATTAAATTCGTAAGCTGAGGTACCACTGTATGTGCTTAATTCTAGTCTCAGCTGGTAGAGTAGATGAGCAAAATAAGATTCATTACAATACTTGTATCTAGTTTCCAGAATACGCAAAACACGATACAGCTACAAATCTGCATAAACTTTATTTGAACCCTAACTCTAGCATCACAAAACATTCTGGTATTCATGTGCATTGATCATTTCTTATTTTCGTACTCCACATCTGGGATATGCAAAAATAGTGTATCCAGGCATTGAAGGTTTCAGTTGCATACAATAAAAGCTTACATTTAATAAATCAAAATGGTTTCAATACTAACATTATGCAAACATAAACAGCATAAAAGGTTTTTATCAGGGATCAAACTCAATTTATATTTTGACAAACTGCACATAAAAATCCTCAGGAAAAACAGGAACAGGAAAAAAAAAAATCACATTTTTATGTAAAATATTTCTTGCTCAGATCATCTCCTTTTTCTCTAAAAAAAGACGATTTTCTCTTTAAAAAATTTAGTCTTATGGCATCACTCATTCTAGAACTTGTTACCTCACAGTGGTTCTAATACTCTTTAGATTTAGCGTGAAACGGGTTCATTTTAGAAACAGGGAACCTTCAGTCCGTCTTGTCTCTCCTCTGTCTGGAGTACAGTCTGGTGGCTTTTTTCAGCAGCAGCATAAACCAGTAGATCTGTGGAGCCAGGATCACCAGATTACCCAGGTTGCACTGCAGGGGAAGATGGAAGGCCACTCTGTGGAGGGGAATCCCGAACTGCTGGCCGTACTTCCAGTACATGAACGGAAAGATCACGATCCGACACATGAAGAAAGCCAAAAGGGCGAGGACGCCGTTGATTCTGTAGAGCCTGGTGTCGTCCAGACCCAGCTGGTCATCAGGAGGCACATTCAGCGTGAAACAGAAGAGAAACAAGTCACACATTTGTTTACAACACATGCAGGCTGGAGAATCACCATCCAGCAACCAAATCTACACAATCTTTAACATCTATGTGAAATGTTGTCAGAATTAATTTGCAAACTCCAACATTGTGTCATTTGGAATACCGGTCCACGGTAATGGCCAAACAGTTTACCTGGATAAGAATCTTTCCCATGGAGATAAAAGGAGTGCTGCACTCTGTGGTGAACAGGCAGCCGATAAAGAAATCACCAAGGCCTCTTCTGAAGAACTACAAAACGGGCGGCGTGTCAGTCACATAGTAAAACAGGAAGACGTAAAGTACTGCAAAGCACATCAAACATTTCTCTCAAATTTTAAGTGCAAATTTATTCAGCAATCTAGTCGGTATTTGTGTGTGGCTTTTCCTTCATATGGAATTGATCAGTTTATTGATCGTGAGCTGTGTGAAATTGCTGAATTCAAAAGTATCCAAACGATGTAAATGTCCTGTGAGAATAAGGGACATGAAAGAACTAAGGGTTCGGCCACCAGAAATTGTGGACAGACGCTTGTCCATGTAGGGTGGTGGATCGGCATGCTGCTGCAAAACTTTCTGAGCCTCGCAACGCTGAATTCGGCCAGCGTGGAGTCGTGGACAGCGTTGAACACAACTCATTTGTGAAAAGAAAACCTGTCCAGACCGCCGGGTGCCATTGAAGGTGAGTATTTCACCACTCAAGCAAAGTTAAGACACTCGCACTGGTAAGAAGAAAGGAAAGCAGAAGTGACTCACTCGTTTACATGGACACATTTAATCAGATTAAAAACCTGATCGGAATAAAAATGCTTCATGTACACACCCAAATCGGATTAGTCTGACCCGATCAAGATCAATCCGATCAAGATTATATTCTGATCGAGAGGGGTGGTTTATACCGATTGATGATCCGATCAGGGCGCATGAAAACACTTATTCCGATGTTTTGGTACAAGCCGTCCTTACTGCGCACGTCTGTGACGTCAGCTAAACGCGCTTCTGTTATTCCTGGAAGCTAGTTGAAGCAGAGCGAGCGAAATACAGAACTGCTCAATATCTGAGACAAACATGACATTAAAGGAGGAAACTAAGAGAGAAAACGGGGAAAATAATGCTGACGTTTCAAGCAGAAAGGGGCGGAGCCATGTTTTGTTTACAACGGAAGTCGCTACGGCTTCTTGTACTATTTGGTATAAATTGCGCATGCCAAAATATTTTTTCCCGATCGATAGTGTGATGCATGAACACGCAAGTCCTAATCGGATCAATATTGTTAGGGTCCGTGAACACAGTGCATCCGATCATAATTTTACTCCGAACTCTGATCGTGTTGCGTCTGGGTACAAGTACACATTTTAAAGTGGCTTTTTTTATCATAGCCAATCCGTCAATCGTTTCAATGATCTTGTCATGGCGCTCGCTGACAGATTTTAACCAAACTGCTTAAAATGAGAGAGAAATAAATTGTATGAACACAATTTAACAAAATGTGTCTTTACAGTTATATATTTTTTGCGTGCGTGTGTAAGAACGTGAAAGCAGTTTCTCTCCATACTTACCAGAGTGATGGGCATGAAAATGAGCAGCAGCACCAAATGATGGACGACCAGCATCCAGTCCTTGATGAGGAAACCCTTCACCGTCTGAAGAGAGTGGCTGCTGTAGGACAGGGCCTGACCTCTGACCCGCTGGACGAAGTAGTGACTCAGATACATGGCATAGATATCGAAGGCCATGTAAGGAGCCGCAAACCAAACAAACCCATTGACCAGCCAGTGACTGCACACAAATCCCATTAACATTGTTCACGTGAAAAAAGCAGGATGTGAATAATGTTGCATTTCTTGTTGTTTCTGAGTGTTTTCTTGCCACAGAGGGTTGAGAAATGTGCAAAAAATGTTCTTTAGTGATTAGAAACTCAATTCAAACCTGTCAGTCATGGTATTCCTGCAGGATCTGACAACTGTGACTCCAGCAGCTGCAGCCAAGCAGGCATGGACAGCCGACACCAGCCTGGAGAGTCAGCAGAACAGGTTGGTGCACGAAAAAGGCTACAGAGACATCTGTAGATAATACGAAATTCCGCATGTAATTGTGTGTGTGTTGTGTATTTAATTGCAATACATTTGCAGACGGTCCCTTGGCACTGACACTAATGTTATTCTACTTTTGATAAAAGTGAACTTGTAGCACATCGTCTGCGTTACAACGATGCGAAAGAAGCATCGTTTATATCGCGATGACGTTTCACTAAGGAGCTATTGATGCCGGAAGTGCGAATGTGTGAATATCGAGCCCACGTTAGCGCCTCGGGAGTATGTTTTCTGATAAACTTTGCTGAAACGTGCATTTCCTCAACAGCTTTAAACACTAAAAACATCTGTGAAGAGGCAAGCATTGCTGCGGCTTAAAGTTGAGTGACGCTAACCTCTCGCTGATGGAAACCACGTCTGCCTCACTCCATCGTGTAAATGTGCATTTCAGTATCTTCCTGAAGCTGAAGAAGAGTCCAGGAAACACCGCCGCTCCGCAGGCCAGGGTGCTCAGCGCCATGTTAGCACACGGGTCACGTCGTTGCCTCGTAATGGCCAAAACCTCGTCAAATGACCACCGATAGCTGCCACGCTGAAGCTAACGCCGCTAGCTAGAGGCTAGCAGTCACCTTCAGTGCTTCCTGGATATGTTTTACTCGAAAGGGATTGGTCGGAAGACATGAAAACGTCCTGACGTCATATTTGTAAACGTCAACCTTTTACCAACCTCTCTCTCTCTCTCTCTCTCTCTCTCTCTCTCTCTCTCTCTCTCTCTCTCTCTCTCTCCCTGGCCATCCTTCCCATTGGAACGCCGAGCCCAAGTTAATCTGGCATTCCAAAAGTTTTTTTTTTTTTTTGAATCAATTAAATCATTTAAACTAAAAATCCACTGACTGACACCATGTATGATGTCATTTTCGAAAATAAATGTACACAAGTAGATGAAAAAAAAGGTATCATGTGACAAGCATGGACCAATCATCAAAGGGCTCCATGCAGCCAAGGACCTGAATATGGCACATGAGAAGATGTCAGAGGAGGCTCACAATATGAACTCTGTTGAAGGCGAGCTCCGTGGCCTCCGGAGGAAATATGTCCAGGCCGTTCAACCATGGACAATCTGCAGAAGACGCAGGCAGAGCTTGAATCGGAGAGGAGCAGATTGCAGAACTTCACCAGAGCCTGCGCTCCCAGAAGGAAAGGGAGAAAAAGAACCTGCAGGAGCACAAGGAGGAGGTGATGCAGCTGAACAACCTCCTTGAGAACCAGGAGCAGCAGCTCGTCAAAGCCAACCGTCGAGCAGAAAATCACGGGAAGGTATTGGACGAGCTGCATGACAGGGTTAGGGTTAGGGTTAGCTCTGGTAACAATCCAAGGTCAGCACCTCAGCGGTATCGAGAAAACCCGGCTGCTGGAGGAGGCCAGCGAGCAATATCAGAAGGAGGAGGCCTCTAAGATGGAGGAGCGTTTCACAGAAATGCTCCTCCAGAGGGAGGAGGCCTTCAAAAGAGAGATTGCTGAGCAGCGGGCGTGGATGGAGAAGGCGCTCCTTGACAGAAGCAGGGAGGTGCAGAAAAAGGCGGCGCTCCGTTCCATCAAAGAGGACGACGCCCTGCCCCAGGAGATCCCGAAAAAGACATCCAGGAGGAAGAATCGCTTCCGGTCCCGTTTATTCTCTTGCCGAAGAGGAAAGACCTCCAGCCCTCCGGACTCGGGACCCCACCAACAATGATTCCTCTGGGACCCTGGGTCCGGCCCCACCACACGGATATACGAAGCACTCCTGCCTCTGATGATTGGTGGAATGCATCTTTTAGATGATAAATAATAAATACATATGGAAAACACATTATTTTGAGAAATTTGTTATATTCAAGAGCTCAATTACAGTAAAAATGAAACAGTTGTTTACAATTACTTTTTAAACTACTCATCATTACTCACATTAATATATCAATCTTAACAGTGTGTTAACATTCATGTTATTGTGTTCAGACATTTATGACTGTTTATTGATTTCATAAAGCAGAAATAATGACTACCACTGCCGTGCATTAATGCTGGACGCACTGACCCATCGGTCGAAGCCGGAAGTTGTTGTTTCTCCGTCTGTGATCTTCGACCTGCATGTTTTGCACAATGCAATTCGTTTTTTGTTGACCACCTCATCATTTTTGTGCACAAACGACACTTATCTTCGGTATCATTTTAGCACACTGGCGCTTTGGTTTGCGCGTCTACTTCTCTTGGTGTTCTGCCATTTGATTGGATGCTGTCGGATCAAAACAGCGTGGACCTAATTTGATTGGATGCTGTGCCAGCTCGCGCACACACACACACACACACACACACATTAACATACATTTTAATCTTTGTGTTTTGGTGGAAGAAGCAAGTCTCTTCAAGTCAAAGGGCTCAAGTCCAAGTGAAGTCATTGTTGTAAAAGTCCAAGTCGAGTCACATGACTCGAGCCCCCCACCTCTGCTAATCTGTACAAAGATAAAGGCTACAGCTGATCTGTCTACCGGATGAAATTAATGCTCATAAAGCAAAAATAACTGGAAAAAAAAAAGAATCTCAAATATTTGTTCAGTCATTAAACGAGTCACTCAACACTCTGTACAAATGTCTCTTTATGAAAAACAATTGAATTAATAATAATTTATTGTGATATTTGCATTACATTGTCAAACCTCTGGCATGTAACTCTGGTTTACTCACAATATTCAGACAGCGGGTCTGTATCTGTTATTTGTTTCATTGCTTGTTGTTTCCTTACCATTGCTGGTATTTGTTTATTATTGATGTTTGCATGACTGTTTAAACAGTCATCTGTTACCTGTGGTAACACCATAATGAGAAAAAATATAATAATTATTATTTTGTAATTTAACTACAGTTTCATCAGATATTTTGTTGTATTTTTCAAAATCATAAAGTCTATAGTTGTTGTTTGATATGATTTGGAGTTTGAAACAGTGGAGCTTATTATGTTTATATATTATGAGTGGGTGTTTTAGTGACACCCACTGCCACAACACTAGAGGGAGCTCAAACAACAACCTGATTACCCCCTACTATAAGGCAAACATGGGTAAATCTTCCTTTTACAATACTGCCACCCAAGGGTGGAACGGTTTGACTCCCGCCCTCAAAACATGCACCTCTTTGGCCTCCTTCAAAATGGCCCTAAAAATACACCTTTCAGGGGGACAGAAACGGAGATAGTCATCACGACTCTCTCCGGATCAACCCCCCCCTTTTTTGTCCACCAACGTTGCACATATTAAGTGTCTTTGTAATTCATTGTCATTCATTGTCATTTTGGTGTAATTTAGTTTAAATTTATTGTTAGTTTGCATCGGTGGTGTAAAATCGTTTTATTTTTCTAATGTTACTTTGCATCAATTGAGTAACTGAATATTGGTTTTATTTTTATTTGTATTGTTAATTGTCGATGATTTATGTACTAAGGACTTTCAATGGAAACAAGACCGCAAGGGCTTTTTTGAAATGCTCCTCTTAGACAGGATGTTTGACTGTATTTGTACTTTGATACATACTACTGTTTGACTGTACTTGTACTCTAACATTGTATCTAATAAATATATTGGGTCGTTTGTTTGCTTTTTTTGTCATTGCCCGAAATAACTAAATAACTAACTAACATTTGATGTCGTCATGGAGCAGAGCCAAAAGGAGGGGGGGGCGGCGCCTTATTGGCTTCTTCCTCTGATTGGTCGAGCATTCACCGCTTCCGGACCCCATCGGGGGGGAAGCCCATTGAAGGGTTGCCAGATGCTGAAGCTCTTGTCTTTGTTGCCTTTCCATCGAAGCCCTTCTTCAGTAAGTGGCAGATCGCGACTCAGTCCAGAACATTAAGGACGTACTTCCGGTAGTTTTTCATCACAGCTCGATTGAAGCGGGGCAAGGTAATAAACATCCGATCAGAAATTAATGCTGTTGCTTTTTCCGTGTCGCCCGAACCGGCATATTTGAGGCAATTTGCAGCAGACAGGAAAAACAATCCGAGAAAAATGATGACTTGACGACTTAATATCGGCGATGTCGCCGGCGGTGACGCAACGCAGGCACGGCATGTCCATAGTGGCACCGGAACATGGATTAAGACCGATTTTATTTTGACATATATTTGAATCACGTGACCAGCCGACGCAGACGCGTTTGTTTTGCACGTCGGCATTTGAATGAATGGACGCGTTTAACGCTCCGCCGGACCGAAGACATCCTGAAAGCCGCGCCGGAACCGGCGACGCGTCCTGGAAGCTGCCGCTCGGTTGCGTCTCAACCCGCGTCCGTTGTTTCTTTCTCTCTTTCCTCCTCTTCGCAGCGAGATGGCGACGCTTTCGCAGACCAAGGAGCTGTTCCGCAGGGCAGAGGCCGTCTGCTTCGACGTGGACAGCACCGTCATCAAGGAGGAAGGCATCGACGAGCTGGCCAAGTTCTGCGGCGTTGGGGACGCGGTCACTGAAATGTACGTGGACGCGCGTCTGTCCTTGTGTGACGGTGGCCGTGAAGCGCAAAACACTTCACTTCACTTCATTGACTTGTCCCTCGGAGGGCAATTTGATTTGCAGCAGTCATACATACATTCTAATCTAAGGACACATTCAAGGGACATATAAGACACACTGGACACATTCAAGGGACATATGGGACATACTGGACACATTCAAGGGACATATAAGACACAATGGACACATTCAAGGGACATATAAGACATACTGGAGACATTCAAGGGACATATAAGACATACTGGACACATTCAAGGGACAAATAAGACACACTGGACACATTCAAGGGACGTATAAGACATACAGTTGAGCAGCATCGTTGTACAGGTGTAGAGTCTACATGATATAAAAACAGTGCAAACAGGTTCTATAGTATAAATAATATATAAATGTGTATATCTGTGTACGCACATGTATATATGCAAACACATATAATTATGTCTAGAATGGACTTGGTATGAAACCGGTTCTTGTGGTTTGTTCTGGTTATGTTTGCGTTCCTTTCCGATTTTAGGCCCAATTTTATTTTCAATCTACATGCGTCCGCTGGGCCCGATCATCCGGTGGCATAACGTCTCCTCTCATTGCTATGCAGACGACACACAGATATACCTTCCCCTGAGACCTGGTGACCCAGCAAGCCTAGCTGCTGTTTTTAACTGTCCAGACAACGTTAACTGTTGGATGGCACATAACCTTCAATTAAATTACTCCAAATCAGAAATCATTCTATTTAACCCCCCTGACCCCTTCTGTCCTTCAGTACTTGGTCCACTGTCACACAACCTCAAACCCACTGCAAAAAACCTGGGAGTTATATTTGATTACAATCTGGACTTCACCTCACACATCAATTCTACAGTTCGATCATGCTTCTTTCACCTCCGATTAATCACAAAAGTAAAGCACACGCTCCAACAGTCAGACCTGGAGAAAGTAATCCACACACTCATCTTCTCAAGACTCGATTACTGCAATTCTCTCCTGTCTGGCACAAACAACAAATCACTGTCCCGCCTCCAACTAGTGCAGAACGCAGCGGCGAGGCTTCTTACTGGTTTTAACAGACGCCATCACATCACCCCAGTCCTTGCTTCGCTGCACTGGCTGCCAGTGCAATTTAGAATTGATTTTAAGATTTTACTGATCATTTTTAAAGCTCTTATGGGCCTGGGCCCAAGTTATAGTTATGATTTATTGTCTTTATATGAGCCCCCCCCCCCCCCCCCCCGCAGCCTGAGATCCTGGGGTCGAGGATTTCTGGTCGTTCCGAAGTTGAGGTTAAAATCTAAAGGTGACAGAGCATTCACCATCAGGGCCCCTCGGCTTTGGAACGACCTGCCTGAAAATATATGGCTTGCAGATTCGGTAACTTTGTTTAAAACACTTCTAAAAACGTATTTATATAGACTGGCTTTTAATTGATGGAGTCCTCTGTTTTAATTATTTTTCATTTATTTTAATTTTAATTTATTTATTTGTATATTTATTTAACATTGTTTTATTATTTTATGATTATTGCTGGGTACCTAGTCTCATCACTTGTGCCCTGACGCCACCGTTGCTTTTAAACACCTATTTTACATTAATGTTTGTTTAATATGTATTTTTTGTTTGTATGATTTATTATCTGTAAAAGCACTTTGCAAATTTTATTTCTAAAAAAGTGCTATATAAATAAAGTTTATTATTATTATTTCTATTGTCATTATTTGCTCTCTCTCTCTCTCTCTATTCCTCCTCAGGACTCGCAGAGCTATGGGGGGCTCCATGACGTTTAAAACGGCCCTCAGCGAGCGCCTGTCCATCATTCGGTGTTCCAGGGAACAAGTGAACAAGCTGATAACGGACCACCCGCCCCAGCTGACTCCAGGCATCCGGTGGGGGGGAAAGCCGCCGCGGTGAAACATTAACGAGACTAAAAATCCAGACATTTAACTGCAAACAAATAAACGTTCGTCCCTCGAAGCCGTTCTGAGAACACGACATGGTACACGGAGCCACTTTGCATTTACACAGCTGCTTATAGCATAGCATTGATGCTACTGCGAGTTCCCCTTCCTGTTTGTCTCGTGCTTTGTCTCCGTTAAACGTTGACGGACAGCCGGCACCCGTCCGCTGATTTAACCCTTGACGTCCTGACCCAGGGAGCTGGTGGACCACCTGCACCAGCGCAGCATCAAGGTGTTCCTCATCTCCGGCGGCTTCCGCTGCATCGTCGAACACGTGGCCAGCCAGCTAGGCATCCCTCTGGATCGCGTCTACGCCAACCGGCTCAAGTTCTACTTCAACGGTGAGAAACGGCGTTCCGATTCCCCCCTTCGTCTCGAGTGTGAGGTTTTCACACGCTTTGGCACCGCGCGGGCTTTCCCCCCCCCACCCAGGGGAGTACGCCGGATTTGACGAGAGCCAGCCCACAGCCGACAGCGGCGGGAAAGGAAAGGTGATCTGCAGGCTGAAGGAACGACACGGCTTCAAGACGGTGGTGATGATCGGAGACGGCGCCACTGATCTGGAGGCGTGTCCTCCTGCCGTAAGCGCTCGCCTCTCGCTTTTCACCATCGAGTGTGCGATCGATGGGAGGGTAATGTGCGCCCGTGTCCGTTTCGCCCACAGAGCGCGTTCATCGGGTTTGGAGGGAACGTGATCCGGCAGCAGGTTAAGGAGCGTTCTCTGTGGTACGTGACGAGCTTCGGCGAGCTGCTAAAAGAACTGGAAAAGATTTAAAGCGGACCGTTACCGACGGCAACGTTTTCTCTTTGAGCCCAAGGTGTGCCTCTTCATGCCCCCCCCCCCCCCCCCCCGGGACGCTGCTCATGACATCACGCCGCCGCCGGTCGATGTGGAAGTTGGGCTGATTTTAGATGTTTGTTTTTGCACTTTTTGAAAGTCGTTGGCTAAGCTAACAACTCCAGCATATCTGAATGTGTGCAACGAACAGTAGAAGTATTTAAATGAGTTTAACGGCTTGTAACCGGTCAGAGAAAGACGGATTCAAATACAACAAGCTCTCAAAGATGTTTGAACGGCTTTATTCCGTGTCTCGTCCTCCTTCCTCCATTAACAAAAGGAACAAAATAACAAGATAAACATGCTTCCCGTCACGCCACGATCTTATGATTCAAATTAGCAGCAGCGCGACTGCCCCCGCCCACTCTGCGACCTTTCGGAGGTTATCATCCATGATGATTATACCCTTTAAGAGATGGGTAGGATCTGTTGAAACCAGACAAGCAGTCTCGACAATAAAAACAGAAGGCAAAGCCACAAAACACAGGCCAGCGAATCAACACAACGGGGGGACCGTGGAACGTCCAGAGGACCTGACTGGAAGGAGCGGTTCTCCAGTTTATCATTCTCTTGTCACTCGGCGTCGCTTCAAACGGACATTAAATGCGTCACTGCTGCGTCGCTCCGGGACTACCGTCCCGCCCGTCTGTCCTCACGCCACACAGCTGTTCTGCATCTCAAGTAACTTGGGTCCGAATAGAGCCTCGGAACCAGCTTCAATGTGGCGTGAGACGCGAGAGACGACGGGCCAGCGGGAGAGCTGAATCAGCCAGATTTACTCACCTGGCTTAAGAACCAGGGGAAGCTGGGCCTGCGGACGGTTCTAGATCTAAATGCAACGGTGGACATTGTCTTTCCCGCACGGTGACGTAAGGAAGCCGAGAACATAGAGGGACACACGACTGATGCTCGGGGCGGACGTCCAGCCTCGTCTCACTTCAGAGGGGAAGCCTTCGTCGGGATCATGATCCTGGAATCCATGTGCTGAATGAGAGGAACTGGAGACAAGGTGAAGCGCGGGGATTTAGTTTCATGTGTGTGCACTAAGAGCTCCGTGTTGCTAGCGTCGCTAGCCGAGCGCCGCGACGGGCCCGCCGGCTCACCTGTGTAATACACCACCTCGTCCCAGCCCTCCTGCTGCCAGGCGCCGTTCCTCGTGTCTTCTCTGGACTGGAGGTCTTTGTAAGCTGCAATTAAAAAGCAAACAAACATTCTGGCGCCTCCTTTTGTTGATCCGAGTCCCTTCATTCGACGTAGCCGCTTTTCATCGGCGAATGTTTTAGGAAGCAAGTAAGACACGCGCGACCGTTCCAGCATCAGCATCACTTCCTGCACGGCGACTCGGCCGGCGTGCGGCTTTTATCACAGGGCCGTACCCCAGAGGTGATGAACCATGTAGAGGTTGCCGATCTGTGAGAAGAACCCTCCCACGGCTTCGCTGTTGTGTTGGCGAAATCTGATGGCTCTTGCCCTGCGGACGAGAACAGTCAAAGTCAAACATCGGCTTTGGAATAAGACGTAATATTGTGTGGTTTCCATTAAGATTAATTAGCAAAGTAAAAATAACCTCATCAAATGATAATAGCATAAACATTAACAGTGTTTAATAAAGATACCAAGAACAATCTAGAACCATTTGGTGATGATCCAGATTCGCCATGTGGATGGTGTAAATCCAATTAGGAGGGGAATGAGCACTCCGAGTGCTTCTCTAGTTTCAAATGGGGGGGGGGGGGGGTCATGATGCTCTACAATGTTCCAGGACGTCTGTAACTAAGCTTTCTGTTTGGACAGAAACAGAAGCTTTCTTTCTGTTCAGCTCCCTCATTGATAAACATTTTTTCATCACTCCAGAGAACATCCCAGATTTACTGCGCACCATCGAGACGGGTTTGGGCTCCCCGAGCCAAATGTTCGGCCATAAGAGCCCTGATGCAGATTTAGAGCGGCACTAAACTACATTCAGAGTGGTTATTTAATTATTAATTTATTTACTTAGTTATTTTATTATGCATACACTTCATCAGTGGCATATTCTTTTCTTTCAGCATTGGGGCGGGACTCGACTTTGCACGACTCTGTATTTTGAGGATTTGAACACAGCTGGGCTGGAGCAGCTTTCGCTAATGACAGCATGAGGAAGCGCTCGTTCAGGGAACCAAATGAATTCGGGTCGTCTTACCAGTAATTGCCCCACTCGATCATGGTCCCGGGCTGCAAGAAAGAAGATCAAACGTTCCGTTACAATAAAACATTAACAATTTTTCTCCTCTTTGGAATAAACAAACTCATTCTACTCAATTTCTTTATCATAATTGATAATTCTGACCCAACAGAATTTACAGCCGCCGTGATCTCCTCGATCAGTGTCGTAGGAACGACTTTAGCGCCCTGAGCGTTGCTACTCATCCGTAAGCTAACAAACGCTTATTATTTCCAACCTGTAATGAGGGATAATAGCGTGCACTCATCACGAGGCGCCGGTCCTGAGGCCACTGGCTTGCCAATGTGACCTTTAAGTCTTGTCTTAAACGCCGATTGTTCGAGCACCATCATCATCCCGATCGGAAAGTCGCCGAAGCAAAGCATGCGATCACCAGCGTAACAGGAAATAAGGAAATGTCCCTTTCTGCTACAAGTGCTGAGGTGGCTTGTGAAGACGCGTGTTTAATCGTGACCTCAATAAATCAAGGCTTTTCGGCGCCTCCTCTCAGGCTCGAAGAACCTGAGAGTCAGTTGTGGCGGTTGAACAAGCTCGAGAGAGAGAGAGAACGGAGAGAGGGAGCAGCAGATCTCGGGAACAACATGTTGTTTTTCTGTGGGGAACGGAGACCGCCACGGAACCTGGGCGGGTGCCGACCCCACGCCGTGTGCACTTTAACCACCTGCACACCTCCAGGGTCCAAAGTGACGTGTTTTGTGAGGCTCTAAACACTTTTACTTTAAAACATTCGTTTAAAAAGAACGAGGGATTACATTCCACGCATCATGTCCCGGTGTGACGCTTTCAAACCGGACCATAAAGCATTTGTGCCACCGTCCTCACCCTGAGCTGGTAGGACCGGAGCTCGTAGATGTTGGGCCCGTCTCGGGGCACAGGCTCGTTCCAGAAGCTGAACTCCAGCAGAAGCTGGTTTCTGCGAGACATCAGCATCTTCCCCCGCTCCTTCCTGTATGCTGTGAACTCCTGGCAAAGGACGGACACCAGCCAATGAGCGTTACGCCATTACAGGGCTGGGGGGGGGGGGGGGGGCACCCAATGGGGGTTTACCTCATTTTGTCTGAGCTTGTTCATCACCTCGGTGAGAGCCGGATATCCACCTCTGTACCGCCACAGATGAACTGCAGAAAGGGGAACGAGTTAAGAGTCGTCCGTCGCCGTATCAGCGGATATTCTGGCCGAACTTACGCATTCAGTCTCCGTTATATGCTGGATCTTTACATTTACAGTATTTTATTGATTAAATAAGCAGTTTTCAGCCCAAGAAAAATAAGACGCAGAAAGACAATCAAACCCAAACGTAGTAAAATACTTATACAGTATTGCTACATGTAAGGTACCGTATTTTGTTCGCGTCTTCGGCGTCCAAAGAAACACTCAAATCAACGCCAACAACAATGGAAGAAACGTGAGACACACAGACGCAAACAATGATACACAGTATTGGTTTCATTATCAGTTTTACCTTCGAGACAGACCAGCTCTAACAGCGGCGTGCCGTGCGAGGGAGGGGGTGTATTTGTACGCATAAAACATTATGCATAAACCTAGACATAATAGTTGTGCTCTTTGTGCTCTTTATAGCATCCTTCTGCTTGAGGATTGTACACATCATCGATGTACTCGTACTGGCGTCAGTGTCCCATCACTTACGTAGCATGAAATTATCCATCAACGTGACCCGCTAAACCACCTGTGCCACCGTCGTCCCAATGTCGTAAGATACAAAAGTGTGTGTAGGCGTGTGGGACAGGGTAACGCAGCGCGGGGACGGCTCCCAAAAGGTCGAGTAATCCTACCAGCCTGGTCTTGTTCTCCATACCAGGTGTTCCAGGTGCCCACCAGCTCACAGGGGTAGTACTTATCAGCATGGATGGAGGGCAAAACGTCCTCGCTGTAAGGAAGGAGAAACGCGAGACTGAGGCAGTTCAGGGAGCGTCCAGTTTGTGGCTTCAGGTCGTCTTTAGCGCGAGCAAAGCAGAAGTCACGGCAGGACATCAAACACCCGACTAGAATAGACTCCACACTGCGCTAGTCTTTTCTTAGCCTCGTACAAGTACAGCTGCCGTTGCGCGTTTTACCCGAGTTCCAAGCGAGAACAGCGAGCAACTGTGACAACGAGGAGAAATAACACTCACCAGAGTTTGTTGTACGCGTCGAGGCACTCCGGCTTGACGTTGTGGACTGAAAAGGAGAAGCTGAACTCAGACGCAAATTCATCTTCACTTTAGCATCGACGGTTTGCTCACTGTTAACTCACACTGAATTTTGTAAAGGTTACTTTCCTCGTTTTTGGTCAGCAGGTTGGAGTGCGCGTCTTTCCTGGGATCCACCTTTCTCACAAACAGAGACTTAAACCAGCTGTTATCTCGGTTTCTGTAAGGTGACGCTGAAAATCCCCTGAAAGCACAGATGACTCTGATGTTATGAGAAAGTTGCGTTCATATTATGTATATTATTAATATCTCATGACAACTACCACATTCGTGACTGACTTCCAACTTCACCAGCTTGATCAGTGATATTTGCTTTCACTCAAAAGGATTCTCTTCCTGAGAGCCAACATGCTTCAGTCACAGAATACCAGCTGATTTCACATGTGTTGCCACATTTGGACAATAC
Organism: Brachionichthys hirsutus; assembly: GCF_040956055.1. NCBI lineage: Eukaryota > Metazoa > Chordata > Actinopteri > Lophiiformes > Brachionichthyidae > Brachionichthys > Brachionichthys hirsutus. The sequence continues at coordinate 12,043,427 of NC_090907.1, forward strand.
TGAGTCAAAGTGGGGGAGGACATGGCAACCGTTCCGCATAATATGCAGCGGTACGGTAAAATACAGCAGATCCTAGCTACATGTTACTTAATAGAAATGCATTTATCTTCGTGCGACATAAGCAGAAACACCAAATTTGACCAAGGACCAAAGTGACCTTGAACATTTGAGATGCTCAAGAGCAAAAACAAAATCACAAAAACGTGTATCCTTTCATCTTAACGAGGAAACAACAGCAGCCGGAATCTTAAACATCCCGAGATTAACTCATTTTAAAGGGAACATAGTTCATAAATTCAAATTACAGGCCACTGAGGTCCGGCTAGCAGTTAACCGGCTAGCCAGCCCCAGCTTATGTTGACCACAACCGCCAAACATAGTGAAATAAACAAGGCGGCTCCGTGGATGGCCTGCAGACAGGCCTCCCACGCGGACGACTGCCCCACCTGCCCCACACGACGAGCTGCGCGGCGGGCTGAGCCCTGCCTGTAGCTCGGCCGAGACCACCGCCGACTCTCCGAAGGACTCCAGTCGCCATCTTCGACTGCGCTCATGCACAACAGGGCAGCCGCTGTTACAACATCCAACCACCAGGGGGCAGCACTCGCATGTGAATTTACAGCATCACATGTCTATCAATGAAACTTTATTTATAAAGCGCCTTCTGAACAATTACGAGTGAATAATTTAAGAAGATGGATTTGCAAGGAGTAAAACGGCAACAAAAAGAAGTTAAGAGGATCAAAAATAATACTAATACTAATAAACACAAACAAAAAAGGAAGAATGAGTATAATAACAGAATTATATGACATATTACACATGATAAGATATTTGGTGTAATTACGATAATAACAACAATGGCAATAGTAAATAGTCACATTGTAAGTAAAAGCATAAATTTACAATAGACCAAATTAAATCCAGATGGAATAAATGAGATTCGTGTAGAAATAGAAGTTGTATTGTAAAAAAGTGTTAGCTATTTGTGGGGGAAAAGTGGGAGAAAGATTATGGAAAATAGGAAAAACACAGGTGTTGCTTTTACAGGCATGCAAGTATCCATTTATTTATTACTCAATGCCACTGTGGTTGTGAGTCAGCATGCCCTGTACTTTCAATGTTTTGTTTTTTGTGTATACTGTATTACATCTATACTTTGCCTGCTGTAACATTTTAATATGTCTTGTGTGAAAAAAGACAGTGTTATTTTTCACTCCAGAATGTCAAAACAAAAGTACATTTCAGATGGATTTTGTCTTCATGTTGACCCAAATGTGTGCCTTTTTATAGGGGTGTCTTAATTTACCAAGGAAGTGGTCAGGATGGATTAGATGGTTTAAAGCCCTTTAGCTATGCCTCTACCAAAGAATATTTTAGACTTAAGATACAGACTTAAAAATCAGTCAAACATGACCAAACATGCTCTACATGTTGACGTGAAACCAACTTTAAAATAGAAAAAAACATTTTCTCAAGTTGTGCATAAAATTAGTGGTACTTTTAAAAATCTCATTGAGGTGTAAGAGTGAGTGATATTATGTCTTTGTGATACTTCTCAGCAATTTAAAACACTTTAGCATCAAGAAATGGGAAATCCGGGTGGGATTGATGTCGCTGGGTTTTTGCTCTTTTATTTTGAAAGTAATTCCGAGTGGTTGACTGTGGGGCTCTATAATAAAATATGAGACCTCACCAGCTATCTTCAATGTAAATGTAACAACTATTGTACTTTTCCATTGTTGTATTTGGTTCATTCCTGATACTTCCGGTTTCACATTACTTTTGTGCCGCTGCTTGTTATTGGAAGAAATGAGATCAGCTTTGAGCAGAGAACTCCCGTCTCGCTGCTCCAGCTGTACATACACCGTTAACGCCATGCTGGTATAGCACAGTGCATGTGTACTGGTTGTACTGCAATTTGGAGTGACTTTTGGTACATTTTACATCTCTTTTTATTTGACTTCAAATGCAATATGTCTGATTTGTAATCCTGGCAGGCAATTTGAATATTTTAAAGGCTAGATTTTGTGTTTTGGTTGCCGTAGTGATGAAGTCCAACTCCTTATTCAAAATGGTGTGATGTGCCTTGCCTCATTAGGGAACAGCCTGCATGAGACGCCTCAGGGCTGACTTCCAGAGTTATTTTTCTTCTTCATATTTTTGCATGCTCAACCTTAGGAATGTCGTAGAATAACACCAACAATTGGCACATAATAATGTTTTTGACATTCAAAATCAAGCACTCCTTAAACACATTTTTATTAGTGGCATCTCCTGTAAATTTATACTGTCAATCCTGACTTGTCTTTGTTTTGTAAAGCAAAATAAAAGCAAATCTGAATTAAAATCTCAACTCAAGATTCACTATTCTTTCCAGGGCTTTTATTCCCGCTGCTAGGGAAAAGGCTCTTTTGACAAACAAGCCTAAAGGAATGAACACAAGCAGCCGTATGGACCTGGATGTGGAGCGTGGAGAGGTGTGAAACAATGTCTGTATTCAGCATGCATTAACAATACCTCTGGGAAAATGTTCATCACGAATCCTCTGCTGTTGCACTCTGGGTAAAATTAAGGTCTTTGTTGAACATTCTTGAATCCCCATCCTCTCCTACGTGATGCATCCCAGGTGGCTCTTCAGCATCAAATGTGGCCGTCGATTTAACTTCTCCTTTCTCTAAGTAATGCTGTCGGACCCGTGAGAAAATTCCTTAGCCATGTTATTTAAAGTCAAGCGAGGGAATGCTAGAAACTACTACAAACAGTGTTGCTGAAACATTTATAATATCTGATGTAAGCAGATTTATATTGTAGATAATAGATAAGATTACAGATAAGAAACTTATTCTAGCCAAGAATGACCAGATTCTGCCCAATCGAAAATGTTCAGTGGGAAAACGTCTATGCTTCAAATACAACAAGTGTCCAAGTGATTAAACCCAGCAAAAATTGTATGTACTTTCCCATATTCTCAAGGTCCAGTTATGCTTCAGTATCAGTAGAGGAATGTTTCAGTCATTGATTAAAATAAAGAATACAACGCAACAAATTCCACGACAAGTAAAAGTCTTGCATTTTAATAATTGAAAGTGTTTTATGTACTAACATTTAGAAAACTATCCTCAGATATTGTTCTAGACCTTTGCATCAGCATTACTGGATTATTAATACTCATCAACGTGCAGTAGTAGTGATTTTAATAAACCAATATACTAAATAAACTAATCTACTATTCTATCAATCTCATGTGAATATCACATGAAAATTCTTAATCTGACACTGCAGCTGCTTAAAATTAATGCACTTATAATGTCAAAACAATAGAAAAATCACACCATGTTTGATGGGGTTTGTCTTCAGGAGTGCGATTCATGGAAAAAGGATTCCGTGGAGGCATGTTTACAATATTTGACTTTCACGTTAAGAAAAAAAAGTCCTTAAAAATGGTGAAATTCAATTCCGCCCCCTAAATAGGACATGCATTTAATTCCACCACAGCATCAAATGATGAATGTATATATATATATATATGATGAAGATATTTATTAGATAGAATGTTAGAGCAGTAGCATGTATTACAGTACAAGTACAGTCAAACATCCTGTCTAAGAGGAGCATTTCTAAAAAGCCCTTGCGGTCTTGTTTCCGTTGAAAGTCCTTCGTACATAAATCATCGACATGTAAAACTAAAACTAAAACTAAAACTAAAACTAAATTACTCCACAGATGCAAAATAACAATAAATTAAAAAGACACATAATATGTACAACGTAGGTGGACAAAAAAAAGGGGGGGGGGGTTGATCCGGACAGAGTCCCCCCTGATGACCTTTTCATCTGTCTTCCTGCATCTTGGGTCCGCCACACAGCAATGTGATCAATGTAATACACATTATAATAAAAATAAAAAAATCGAGATTGCACATCTGGAATCCTGCACACCAAATTAAGTGGAAGGGTCAGACCGTCTTAATAATGACTGTTACATTGTCTTCTTCCACTTTGCTGTTGCTATGATACATCATTTGCGCTCTCTCACTAAATTGAAGGGACTAAATGCCCCAACAACATCACAAATCTGTGATTTGCCTTTCTAGAAGAACAGTAAAAAAGAAATTTGATTCTAATTTATAATAATAATAATAATGTGCATGGTGTAATTCACAACCTACAATCTTCAACACAGGCTACACAAGTTGAACAGCAGGGGCCGCTACAATCCAAAATATAGTTTATTATTAGCAATTCTACTGTATTACCAAGGTCTACAAGACAGTGGTGAGGACAGCCATGATGGACGGCTTAGAGACAGTGGCTCTGAGGAAAAGACAGGAGGCGGAGCTAGAAGTGGAGGAGATGAAGATGCTGAGGTTCTCCTTGGGAGTGACCAGGTTGGACAGGATTAGAAATGAGACAATAAGAGGGACAGTGAAGGTTAGACGTTTGGAGACAAGGTCAGAGAGACCAGACTTTGATGGTTTGGACATGTCCAGAGGAGAGACAGGGACTATATCGGTAGAAGGATGCTGAGGATGGAGCTGCCAGGGAACAGGACTAGAGGTCGACCCAGGAGAAGATACATGGACGTAGTGAGGGAGGACATGAGAGTGGCTGGTGTTGGGGAGGACGATGCAAAGGACAGGGTGAAGTGGAGAACATTGATTTGCTGTGGCGACCCCTCACGGGGACAAGAAGAAAGTGCAGTAGTGGTACTGTATTACTAAGACCACTGTAGATTTCTGTAAACAATACAGAGATCATTATCAATAATGAGCATGACATTGCGTAAACTGGACCATAAGCATGAACATGTTTGCTTTCCTTCCAGAGACCTTTCATCTTTTCAAGTGAAATTTCACACAAGGCACCAAGCAGGACGGCGCTTTCTGAAACGTTGCCCTGCAAACACCGCCGCCTGCCGTTGGGTTGGGTTTTCACGGCAGCGTGACCTTTGCAGTCACATCATAGAACCCTGACCTGAAGATAACAAGCGGATTGTCGTGTTGAAAGGGCGTCGCAGCATTCTTAAGCGCTGCGCTACCGGACACCACTGAGACTCAGCAGGACGGGTCTGATACTTAACATGTGGTGTCAGGAAGACAATTCTGAGTGGCCAATTCACCAGAGCTGCATGTTTTTGGAGGTGGGAGAGCCAAGAACCCTCGCTGACAGGCCCCCGGTGGAATGGGACCAGGGATCTTGTTGCTGCGCCGACTAAACAGGCAGGTCAGATTCTGCTCCCCGATGGCGATTGCCATCACCAAGAAGTCACATCACATTCCTCTTGTTGTTGTTTTGTCTCACCAATTGCATGTAAAGCAGACACGTTTATGTCATGTATGTCTCGTGTTGTGATATATTGATTGTTGATGGAATAATTTTAAAAATAAAATGTAAGTGTTCTGTCATCTGATCCAGGGTGTACCCCGCCTCTCAGCCATAAGCAGCTGGGATAGGCTGCAAGGTGGATAAGCGGGTGTCGACGAGACGATTGAGAACGTCTTATCCACACGAAAATGGATGGATGGATTAAAAACTGAAGTCACAAATAAAACTATTGATATGTTGTTGGTGAAGGAGGTGTGTTGTAAGGACTTCTGGCGAGGATGTCAGATCCGAAGCGTTCAACTGTTAAAGAATGATGGCGCCATAATGCACAGCTCCTTCTATAATGATATAAAGGCTCTGCTGCTTTAAGCAAAAACACACATAATTTATTTAATTTAATATGTTTTAATCAAGCAGACTGTGAATGTCAAAAGAGTTTAGGAAATGTAAAAGAATAATTTTGTATGTTTGAAATTAGGGACGTCCCTATCAGGTTTTTTTGGCCCCGAGTCATTTGATCTTGAACCGCTACCGAGTCCAGATCCGTTACTTCTATAATACATCAAAAAATATTTTTTGAAGAAGAGTGAAAAACGGATACGGATGTCTTTTTTTTTTTTTTTATCACCTTATTCCAACATTTAACATTTAACGGAGCACTTCTGTGGCGTAGCTTGAACATTCAAGTAATAAATAAAATACTTCTTTCACTTTGGACTACAAATATTTAAATACAAATGGACAGCAGCTCAGTCGCCAGGTTTTTCTCATCCACTTCAGAATACTTCCACACCGCAGACAAACTCGCTTCAAGCTGCTTCCCTGTTTAGTCAGCATTCAACCAATAGCGTCACAGAAAGTGATGTCATGCCGCACGGGCTGCCGTTTCTGTTGGAGTAGAGAGTGCTCGCGGTGGAACAGAGTGAGTGAAATAAAACGATCCACGTATATCCAAGTCTTGATCGGTAGGTAACGTCCGATTCCGATCGAGTCTGCAAGCTCGTGATCGGACCCGATTTCCCATCTGATCTGATCGGGACATCCCTATTAGCAAAATATGTGTTAAATGTATTAAAACATGAATGGTACAGGGTCCAAAACCTTTCAGTGTTGATGTCATTTAAAGGTGTCCTGTTTGGGGTCGAGAGACATCCAGGAATTCTTTGGGAAAGCCCCGGGGCTCGCTGGTCCGAAGAATCGATGAAATGTGAGATTTGATGAATTCTAGCCAAACAAAGCACAAGCAGCTGATAGCTGTGAAACGTTCCTCAGGTGTTTCCCCACAGACGGGCTCAGTAATACAGCTCACACACTGTAATATATTACCTCCATGTTGTTGCGCTCGTGTCTCAAATTGGTACTCACATCTCAAAGCAAGCATATTGCTCGCATGCTGGCTCGTATCTCGGAGACGCTTGCATGTCGAGGTATTACTGAACTTTATTCTTTGACATAGTCCAATATTTATTCTGTTCTATCATTTAGCAACTTCAGTGATCATTTCATGAAGCAAGTCCCCCCCCAAAGAAAAACATACACATTTCTAATCAACATTTAACACAAACTTTAATTGCTGGATAATGTGGACATTTGATAGAGTTAATTCAAGATTTCCATATACAACCTGTTCAACAGCCGAAAGATCAGCGAATGAGTCACACGAGTCAGCTTCTGTTAAAGACAGGCTTCGCCGGCTTTGTGAATGACTTCCTCTTTGTGAGGGCAGAAACACGACTATTATCAAGAGGCCCTTGTGACTGAAAGACGTGAACGACTTCCTTCATATCTATACTACGAGAAGAAGACCCAACAGTGTGGCAATGGTCGTTGCATCAATTGCCCCTAAAGGGCAATTGATGCAACAGCGTTGTCTTCTTGATGCAAATTTCATCGCCTTCATTTGTACCCAACACAAGAATCTAGAGAAAGAAAACATTACTATCTTTGTTGAGGAATGGTGGAATCTACAAAGTCAGCTGGGAAAAATGTGGGACTGGATCCATCCCTCTTGGAGCCTATCGCAGCTGACATTGGGTGAGATGCAGGGTTCCAACTATTTTCCAGAAGCAGACTGGGGGGGCGGGGCTTCAGTTATCAGGCTCCTTTATTCTGGAATCAGCTCCGTTTCGGTTCGTGAGACAGACACCATCTCTATGTTCAAGAGTAGACTAAAGACTTCCCCTTTTAATAAAGCTAATAGTTCATCAATACAATAATCAATATGCTGTCATAGGCCAGAACTGGTGGCATAACTTTCTATGACACACCAAGCTCCTCCCTCTCTGTTTGATAATTCCTGTTGTAAATATATGTCAGTAATCCCTCTCTCTTCCCCATAGTCTTGTGCTCTCTCTCCCTCTGTTTGTCCTTCTTTCTGTCTCTCTATCACTTCTTTATCCATCTCCTTGTTTTTGACTCTCCTCGTACCTGTCATTCTCTCTATCTCTCTGTCATTGACTGTCTGTCTTCACACCTGTCTCTCTCTCTCATTCTCAGCCCAGATGACCGTCCACTTTGAGCCTTAGGTTCTCTTCAAGGTTTCTGCCTGTTAAAGGGAAGTTTTTCCTTGCCTCCGTTGCCAGGTGGGTCTGTTGCTTGCTCTTGTGGGTCACGTTGGGTTCTGTCTTTCCCTGTAACACCTGTAAATTGCCTTGAGATGACTTTCTGTTATGATCCGGCGCTACAGAAATAAAATTGAATTGAATTGAATTCACTCTGGAGTCACTTCACAGGCACACGTTACACGTGCCAGCTGTGGGCAATGGAGAGGCACTTCAAAAAACCTATACAGTATTGCAAGATTTTGGACTGTGACGGGTCGTTGGAGTTCCTGGAGGGAACCGACAGACACGGCGAGAACATGCAGACTCCACAGATTTGATGTCCCATTTTAAAGAACACTTTATAAAAAAAACTATTCTGAATGTTGTTCATTTAAAAGGCTCCTTGTTCCTCCACCTGCCGAAACAAGAGGTAAACTGATGGCTGCGTGCAAAATGTGACCCAAAAAATATCTTTGTCCGTATTGATGTAATTTCCCATGTCGTTTCATTCATACAAAAAGCACATTTTGTTACTGTGACATAGTAAGCATGCATTTAGATGTCATCTTAGAACTAATTGTCATTCATGTGAAGCGAAGAGCAGTGAAAGATTGTTGAAATGCGTTCTGAAATGTGTTAGTCGTTAGAATATAACGAACATGACAGCAGCAAATAAACACTCTTTCCAGTGTGAAAGCAAACTAATGTGCTGCTGAATTGCAACTCCCCAAGAAGCTCTTCGTCGGGTTGGACAGGCGCCGTGTCAGCGTACGTTCCAGTCACATTAGTGTCACATCAGAATTGGCATTTTCCAGTCATAGGCCTTTGATGTGCCACAAAAACCAACAACAATAATAGGACAGGGGGCTTTGTAGGGGACCATCGTCTCAGACCGTGATTCTGTGGATCCTTCCCTGGATAGACAAGGTGATGACGTGCAACCATGGAGGAATTCCGTGCCAGCTGAGATTGATCTATTATTTGACCGGGACTCGGAGGCTAACAGAGACCATATTGCTTAGGCTTGCTTGGATTTATGAAAAAGGATACTTGCCACCAGTGGAATTCAGAAAAATGAAGGTATTTGTTTTAAGCTCAAAGACATGACTCATAAGGGAGTGTTTGCTCCATGAAATAACAAAAGAAATGTGGCTATGTCTGGGAATACAAGTGTGATTGACATCGCTGGATGTTTGCACTTTGTGTTGGAAAACTTATCAAAGCAGTTGATTTTAGGGAGGAAGCATCGGCTAAATGTTTTTATTTTTTATTTTTTATTTACCTCAGGGCGCTCCACTTGTTTGATGGCCTTTTCTTCTTCGTCTGATGGTGTGTGTGGCAGCGACCGTGGATGGCGTTCCCGTTTCCGAGTTTCTCCCACAGTGCAAAAAAAGGAAAAGCAGGTGTGAAAGTTGATCATGGATGGTTGTTTGTCTGAACCCAAGTAGAACAGTTGTCATCCTTTCATTAAAAAAAAAAAAAGGGATCTGTTGGCATGTTGAGGATCCCTTTGAATTCCATCAGCCTCTTGAGGACTTCTTGCCTCTGATGTCTGAAAAGATGACCTTGACGTTGAGTTCAAATCAATCCCATCTTAAAGTGCACTCACTGGCGACCTTGAAATCTTTGAAATGAATTCATGATATAAATTATGGTGCTTGGCCACGCTGCTAATGGTTTCCCTGAAGCGCTTAAAACGCTCAATAATGTGCTCAGATATGGTTTTGATTTTCTCTTTCAAAAAAAATAGACGACACAAAGAACAGCTGCAAAAACAGTCAATGTTTCAATCCTTCACCGTCGCTATTAATACCACGGCTGCCATTTATCGCCGCTTAAGTCGTGTAAAAAAAAACAACAGGTATTTGTTTAACTCTCTTGAACCCACTGGCCTCGATAGAGAATCTGTTCCGGGTGGGGTGTTTGGAAGATGAAGACCACTAAACGAGATCATCTGACCGGCCTTCTTTGCAGTTTCTCTTTTAGACATCTCAGAGGTTCTCCAAGAAATGCTGTCGGACCGGTCAGAAAATTCCTTGCACATATAATTTATTGTCCTCTCTCCTTATCGTCAGAGCACTATCATCAAGCGAGGGAATGCTAGAAATGGCTCCAAACGGTGGTGCCGACGCATTTATAATATCTGATGAAAGCAGATTAATACCCTGGAATACCGATGTTTTTATTACAAATCGCAATATAGATAAGGAAAACGTTTCTTGCCAAGAACGATCCTTTCCAATCAGAATGTTCAGGAGACAAACCTCATGGGTTTATAGGCTCCTCCTCCAGATCCTCAATGACCTTTCCTGATTCTGACCGTCCTCTGTCGCTGCTGGGATGTCACAACAAAAACTTCCATTTAAAGTTATGTGTGTCTCCTTTCATTTACATGACAGGAAATTATGTGCTTGTGTTTTTAACCTTTGAGTGTGCGTAAGCAATGAATTGAATACGCTCATTTACTCTCGATGATTTTACAGTGTAGACTCAAACATTGAAATGCATTCTCCTGGTTACAAAGCCCTTCAGCAAAGGGAAAGACACATTATTTATTTGTCTGAAAGCCGCCATTCTGAGCCAAATGACCCTGAAAAGCTCGTAATGTTGACGGTGCTGCCGTTTCATGTGTAAAATAAATATACCTGCATATTCATCACCACCACTATGAAAGGCTGAGTTTGAGCGATGCGTTCTCTCAGACAATCCCTCCATCAGCGGCGGGGAATGAACGGAATGGGGTTTGAGAAATAAGGGAATCTGTGTTCTCACTAAGGCATTTCATGATGTCAGATTCGGCCCGCCCGTTCAGACTCAGCTGCCCCGGCGTTGCACTTCGTCTCCCGCACGGTGAGGACTAAACACGAGGTCACCGGTGCGAAAGGAGAATGGCGTATACTCAAGACCGTAAAAAAAAACCCAGCATTCACAAGCCAGGCCTTCTTTTGCCAATGCGACGCTTGTCTGGAAGCAATTTCTTATTTGCATCACATCTTAAAGACTCACAGGAAGGTGTTTGCAGATTAAACCGGTGGCTGGCTCATAAATCACCATCACCATGGCTCCTCCAGTAATTCTATTTTTTTTAATGAGTGAAACAGAGCGAGGACTGTCTTCCCATGACTCAACACTGGGCATGTATGCGAGAACACGCTTTCGAGATTTGATGGTTTGATGATGGGCCTAAATGTTTTCTCTCCCGCTGTCCTCATCAAACCTTTTGCTGGTATTACAGACCACGAGACAGTTTCCCGTAATTAAATCAATCACTAAATCCGTCTCCTGGCCTAATCCAACCGAATCTAATCTTGTATCTGTTCAGACATGATTCTATATTTCTCATCACAAAGGAATGCAAAGGGATTTGTGCTCACTCTGAAATTATTCCAAGCGGCCTGTCGAAATGTCAGAATCATATTCAATGACATGTAAAATCCTCTTCTCAGTCGCCCACTTACATTCACATTCACCAGTTCACCGAATTGCTTTTGTTTTTGGTGGTGGGACGAACCCGGAGAACCCAGAGACACCATCGTGCTCAGGATGAGTGTTGCCTAGCTGCGCCGTGTGGCGGCGCAGCGGTGAGCACCACAGGTGGTCGCTGACTTACGACCATGCGACTCGCGACCGTTCGACTTTACGACCGCGCTCGATTTCTGCGGTTTCACCCACGATGTGCAGTATACCGAGAGAAATTAGTCTATTTCTGCTCCTCATTTACAGAATCACGACTCCCTTACGACCAAAACCCTCAGAAGCAATTATTGTCATAAGTCGACGACCCCCTTTGATGGGTTTGGAGTGTCTGCAGGAGCCCTCCCCTCAACATGCACTATGGATGGGCTTTATTTTTTTTACAGTGTCTGCACGGAGGACACAGCCTTTCGCACTTTGCTTCCAGACTCCGGAGAGGACACACAGGGGACGTGATTGTTTTCATCCAGGACCGGAGTCGATCCTCAGCCGGGGGGGGGGGGCAAGTCCCATCAGCTCTTCCGGTGTGTCGTGGCTCTCACTATGCTCTCCCTCTTCTTCCTCAGATCTCCTGAGAACTTGGTGATCCAGACTTTCCTCTAGAGACCGTTGAGAGCCCGGGGTTCTGGGATAATTCTTGGTTATGGTTGGATGAGAGGGATAGAAACAAGGAGCACAAATAAATCCATTGCACTTTCTTTTCAGAACACTGTATATTTGTCACTTTTTGTTAGTCCATGTTGTATGTTTCTACGGCGGTAAGCAGGTAATAAAACTAATAAAATATAATAGGCTAGTCTGCCAAGAGAGCAGGTGACGGTCACTATAAGAATACATTGCATCGAACTCTAGCAGTGACTGACATCATGTGTGTTGTCACTCTTGAGTCCAAATGCAGACAAGAGAAGAAGAAAAAGAAAAGCGATGCCGCTGTCAGCATCGTGGAGCAATGTCCTGTCTGAACGGGGCAAACACGGCCTCCATGCGACGGCGATTTATCCGCTTGTGTTGCCAGAAAGTAAAAAGCACGAAAAAGTAAATAAAGCATGTTTTCTTCTTCTCATTCGCGTCAAATTATGGTGTCAGATTTTAAGCAGCCAGTAAAAATCTTACTTTCCAAAATGAAATGCACGTATTGACTTGGTATTTTTGGTATCTTTGCTGTAGCTGATTTCACCCTATTTGTATTTTTAATAATAATATAATATTCTGACTGAGCTAATTTCTACAGAGTTTCATTTATACATATACTCTTCATTTCAAGTAATAAATCCATGTCAGTCTATTGATTAGGCACGTGTGAAATCGCTCCACCTTTTGGCCTGCATCATAAATGAACAAAGCCAAACCTAGAAAAGTCTAGTGAAGTGATTGTAACGGTTATTTTACACAATGTGCATTCTCCGTGGTCCAACAGAAATACCTGTCCGCTCTGTAGATGCTCATGTTATTAAAACAAAAACACTCAAGTGTGAAGCACTTATTGTGGTTGCACGTCTCTCTCTCTCTCTCTCCCCTTCTCAACCCAGCCGGTCCAGACAGATGGCCGTCCACCATGAGCCTAGGTTCTGTCCAAGGTTTCTGCCCGTTCAAGGGAAGCTTTTCCTTACCTCTGTTGCCAAAGTGCTTGCTCTTGTGGGTCACGTTGGGTTCTGTCTTTCCCTGCTACACCTGTAAAGTGCCTTGAGATAACTTTCTGTTGAGATTTAGCACTGCTGAAATAAAATAGAATTGAATTGAACCATTGAGCTTGTGCTCTGGAAATGGAGTATGGTTCAGTTCGATCCGATTTGAGACCGCCCCAAAGTCAAAAACTGAAGTGAAAAGTCCTTAAGTATCAACACGGCAGGTGTTAAAGTGGCTTAAATGTCTAATGACTGGAAAATAGGCAGGTCTTTTTCCAGGTTCTCACAGGGCAGCAGGAATGGGTGGTGTTCATATCGAACAATCTGCCGTGGAAAATATAAAGTATTTTAAAGTATAGCTAAAACCAGTGCACCACCAGCATAAACCCAAAAGCACCCAGATATTCTATTATCTAGTATTGATTGTTTTTACACATTATTCCTCAACTACAACCTTGAAATCAGTGTTACAGTCAGCTTTGTCATCGCCTAACATTCTTCAGCGATGCTGGATGCAGCTCGGCTGTCGTTGGACACCAAAGTCTGCCAGCGTGGCTGTGATGTCTGCAATTTAATTTCCACATCTGAGGCCAAACACCCAATCATCTGGTACACTTTGTGCTAACATGACCTTGAAATTAAGAAGGATTGATTCAATCTTTGGATTTTGATGCTACCCAGATGTGAATCCTTTTTTTGTTAGTTTTCATGTTTGATCAGAACCCAGTTTTGTCATGGCCATGTTTTCCCTTTTCTCATAAACATGGCATGTGTGTGTGTGTGTGTGTGTGTGTGTTGGGGTATTATTAGTGGTATCGGTATTTAGTTTCCAATCACGTCTGGTTTTGTACAGCAAACACGTTGAGCTCTACTCAGTTCATCATAAACATTAAATATTTTTGGTAATTTGTTTTATTTATGCTTTTGCAAGTATTTAATCCACATGAGCTCATTTTCATGGTTGAGCCGCTCTCAGAGCTGATTACAGTCACTATTCTCTACTTTCTATACGCGCTCATCGACAGGGCTTTCCTCTGACACCTTGTTTTCATTCTGTCTTTGGATTTTGGTTTGTCGATCATCCACTTGAAGGAATGTTCCATCTGCATTATGAAACTATGATTCAGACCGTTTCCTCTTTTCAAAAATCACGTTTTGGCCTTTCCCTCTTTCCCGAAAAATGGGAATCGGGGACAACAGCGATGTGAGGATGGCACGCAACACACACACACACACACACCACCACCACCACCACCTGGCTTTTCATTTTATCTGTGGCCTCTATCATGTTCTCAGATTTTAAATTAGGGATCAGCGTGACAAACGCCCAAACGACTGTAACCCAAATGTAAGTAGATTTTATGCAGCCGGAGGCCCGAACCCTCACCGACCAATTCCCTAATTGGAACCAGCTTACTTCAGGCACCTGTGGCCGAAGTGGAATCATTTTTGGAGCGCGTCTCGCCTCTGCAGCTGGACGTGTTTAGCGTTGCA